>NC_051395.1:47370859-47375859 GCF_015228065.2 Penaeus monodon | reverse complement strand
GTAGTAGTATTAGTAGTAGTGGTAACAGCAGCAGCAGTAGTAGTAGAAGCTGCAGTAGTAGTAGCAGTAGTAGTAGTAGTAGTAGTAGTAGTAGTAGTAGTAGTAGTAGTAGTAGTAGTAGTAGTAGTAGTAGTAGTAGTTGTTGTTGTTGTTGTTGTTGTTGTTGCTGTTGTTGCTGTTGTTGTAGTAAAAGTACTAGTAGTAGTAGTAGCAGCAGCAGTAATCAGTAGTAGTAGTAGTAGCAGTAGTAGTAGTAGTAGCAGTTATTAGTAGTAATAGTCATATCAATATATTTTTTATCATAATTCTCTTACTGATAACAACAATTAAAAAAAATAATAATAATATTCAAGTCATAATAATAAAATGAACATCATTTTATCTCTTTCCTTAACATAAGCGATATGAGAGGGTCATATAATTTAGTTTATAATTTAGTTCCTATTTATCTTATATTCTCTCTCTCGCGAGCAACAAACACTTTCATGCCACGAAACACTTGCCCTAAATTCGGCACGTTCTCTCGCCGTTCTTGCTGTCTCCCCGACCTCATTCTTCCAAGGTAGCCAATCAGCATAAAGAACCGGAAATAAGTTAAAGAAGGGCGAAAGGCGAGTGAAGAGACACTATGAAGAAAGAGGAGGAAGAAGAGAAGTGAAAAATGAATTCATATACATATATTAAAAATCCATATACTCTTTCGACACTGCGAGTGACTTGTGTAGTACCTTGATGACTAATAGCTTGATAAATCGTACGTTATAGATTGTTATTAGTGATCGTTATCTTAAAGTAAACCAAAATAGGAGATTTTTGTTAAGCAGTGTGTTGTGAGGCTTTAGAGGTGTGAACGATAATATATGAAAAAAGTATGAATGTAACTGAATAACCTCACAGTTCAAGGGGCCTGTCTGACGCGTTTCGATTAAATTTTCATCGGAAATGTTAAACCTGCGGGGATGTAGATTTAATCGAAACGTTTGTAATATACCTTTCGATTTAAAATTATTCATTCTCATTTATATTCTTTTCTACATCTGTCACAATGACGTATGAACGGTAATTTAGTTCACAACAATACACACACACACACACACACATACAAATATACATATACATACATATATATATATATATATATATATATATATATATATATATATTATATATATATATATATATATATATACTATATCATACATGATATGTATATTATATATATATAATCTATATACATATGTTGTATATAATATATATATATATATATATATATATATATATATATACTATATATAGTATATATGTAATCGTTTACTGAAGTTTATTTATTTATTTTGTCAATATTTCTACTATCACTTTTAAATGAGATGCATAAAATCTGCCTAGTTTCACGACTTTAACTATCGCTATTTTAAACTTTTACCACATACCATTGCTCTAAGTTCACTTTTAGAACTTCAAGCCAGCAGGACTTAGATGACGGTTTAGCTGATCTCGTCGTCCTTTCGTCGTGCCTTGTTGGCAGATCATCACCACACCAGCAGCCCGGTCTGATGGCACGGACAGTTAACTAGAACCTTCACATGTGTTGTGAGTTGTAAGTTCATTGATACGTTATATTCACCAACTCTCTTTCATCTTGGTGCGGTGGCCTTGCATCTTTGGCGCACACGACACGTCACCGAAATCGCCGCAGCTTCCACGGTACGACATGCTCAGAACCACGTGAGTCACGTTTTGGGCCTTACATCTTTTCCTTCCCTTCTTCTCCCATAAATTAAGTTTAAGCCGTATGTGCAGTCACTCTCAAGTTGGTTTTGCTGATTAAAAGTGCTAAGTGACAGCAAACGGCATGTTCTCACACTCCCCTTCTGACCTCAGATCGCATTACTGAGTGATCGCGATATGTGGTCAACAGAATGAATATCGTTCATTAATCAAGTAATTACTTAATTTCTCTTGTTATTAGAGATTTATATTGTTTCAACTACAACGAATTTTACACTCTCGTGATTTATCTTTGTCACGAATATCATATCATTTATTTCTATTCTCGTAGCGCGTTTCCCGTCATAACCTGACCCCCCTTTCTCTCACTTTCAGTCGGTTGGCAAGTGAGATAGCTTGACAGCTGTTCCCATTAATTGGTTGTTTGTAATTGTTTGCACCATAGGAATACGGTAGCTTTGTTACATTGCTCAATGGTGACAAGTTCTATCAGTGCTAGAACGGAGCTTGTAATGCGATTTGATATAAATTTATTATTTTGTGTATAGCATTAGAATCTTCCCCATATCATAGTGCACAGTGATGCCTGATATAACCCGGGGTTGCTTATATCACCTAATAGATCTACGCTTCGACGTTATAAGAGTAGGTATAAGAAAAACTGAAGTTATTCATTCGATCGGCAAAATTCGAGTCGGTGTGACCCGCAGTTAATGTAGGACTAGGGTTTAAGCTAGAATCACTATTTGCTTATTAATCACACCTTTCTCACCCTCTAGAAGTCGCTTGCATGTAAATCCCAAGCGATCATGTGATTCGTGATAGCTAAATAGAAGAGAGAAGGTTATTTATAGACTTTCCCAGCTCAGTTCGCTTCTTTGTACAGCGTTTTGGATATAGGAACCCCCCGTTGATGAAGTCTGACATGCATAGCTAGAAATGGCAGCAACGACAGTTCAGAATTTCTGACCCCGAAAAGATTTGCTTGTTAGGAAGCTTGCATTTTTTCACGTTCTTTAGTGCGTTCATTCTTTCACATATCATTAAATGTTGAATTTAATGTGGTAGTTGAAGTAATTTTGTACTAATAGCATTGCTAATTTATCGCAGTATTGTTATATTGAACGTTACTCTTCATGTTTGTGATACATACTCTATGAGCTCACTATCAATTTCATTCTCATTCACGCTCACTGTCATTCACACACACACACACACACACACACACACACACACACACACACACACACACACACACACACACACACACACACACACACACACACACATATACACACACACACACACACACACAGGCACACGCACACACACTCACTCACTCATCCATGCAGAACAAAAGACACTAAAACCTTTTCGTTAATAGGGTTTGTTGCTGTTGTAGTTGCAGGCGTAAAGATCTATGACATGTCTCTTTTGTCCGCGATTTTGTCAGTCGTGACGAGTGACTTGTACATGATGTATACATTTCTTCTGTGTGTGATGAGAATTGGTTCAAGTAAATCCTTGTCGTTTCCCTTATATACTCTAATATATAGAGACGGTTGGTAGTTCCAGCCAGGTCCATGCAGATCGCTACTGACGCCTCCCTCTTGTATTTTTCTACAAAACAGAAAATATATACATATGAATATATACGTATGTATATATATATATATATATATATATATATATATATATATATATTCATATGTATATATAAATATGTTTATATATAATTATACATACATTCGTATATATGTATGTATATATATATATATATGCACACACACACACACACACACACACACACACACACACACACACACACACACACACACACACACACACACACACACACACACACACACACACACAAACATTAAAAACTGCATATTTATATAAATAACCGGCTAGGAGCACTTAACGTCTCTTCTCCGTTATCTTTCTTTTTCTCTTACTATCTTGGCCCTTACGTGTATACTCTGGTTCACCGATATCCGACACGGCACCAAAGGAGGACCCTACTACAGAGGCGGTCATCTTAGGATGCTGTGGGCAACTTAATGCTGTGCTTTAAGCCGCCCCAGGATGTAGTAGAAGGGCGCCGCCTGACGGGAAGCCCATAGATCCAGCAAAGGACCAGAAACTCACCAGCGCAGATACCAGTCGCCCCAGGATGCTGTGGAAAAACGCCGCTTGCCTGGAGGCTCACAGTTTCAGTCGAAATCCAAGAACTCGTAAACGCAGATATCAGGAGGCCGCCGCCTGCCAGGACACCCGTAGATCCAGACAAAGGTTACGAGGACGTCTGGATAAGTACACAGCCGAGTTAGGCCTGGATGAGCACTAAGAGGAAGTCTAGACAAATCCGAAGTCAAAGAGGACCTGTGCGAGACCTTCGAGGACGTGTGGACGTCGAGGATGGATAGATTACACCAAGGACCAGGAAGAGGAGTATGACAAGCAGCCACGAAGATGGCCCAAGGACAATGCACGCGAGAACGAGATGACCAGTCTATCAGGTTAGTCTAAGGCGCCTCGAGGGCGAGGCATGAGTATACAGCCTTTAAACTATTGATACCTATTTAATAATTGACAGGAAGTGACGGGATAATGAACTCATATGGACACAGCACAATCTGGAGGAAGTGGGCACACGTGACTATATTATTATAAATATAAACATAAACCAATCACTTACCTCCAAAATAAGATTATTACCTCACTGGAACATCGCAGTCCACAGATTTGTATAAGGAATAAAACCAGTCATAAAAATACACATGGAGGAAGAGAGGCAACTCAGCATGTGTATTTTTGTATACATTGTTATCGCTTTTACTGTATGTTCCTGATTTCAGGGAATATCTGTTCTAGGGTAGCATCTTGACGAAGGAGAAGAAAAATAATAAGAGAAAAATGAAAGCGATGACGATGACGATGATGGTAACGATGACGATGACGATGGCGATAACGATGGGGATAACTATGACGATTACGATGATGGTGACGATGACAATGACGACGGAGATGACGAATAATGAATGATAAAATAAGTAAAATATATCCTTAGAGAATAAATAGAGCCAAACGGAGAAGAAAAATACACAAAAGCCCTCATCATAATCGCCTGGTTAATTTCCTGCTTATTCCTGCGTTGTCTTATTTCAAAAAAAAAAAAAAAAAAAAAAAAAAAAAAAAAAAAAAATGACGGTGTCGATTTTTCTAAATTTCTAAAATTCAGTGAAACCAACTTAACTTTGCAATGTTCA
>NC_051395.1:47363359-47365859 GCF_015228065.2 Penaeus monodon | reverse complement strand
ACATAGAGTAAATAGTATTTTTATGAATGAAGCGAAAATCTTAGGTTGTTTGTAACAAGGAGTGCGATTGGTAGAATATAAAAGACCAATACGTGTATTAGTACCTACTTTTTTTTTCTTTTTTTTTTACTACATAAGCCATTTCATCTTTTGTTTTCTTCAAATAAGTGATAACAAAACATGTAGTATTAGTTATCAGTGACTTCGAAAATGGCAACACCTATGGAGGTGAGCCGGCATTTCCCCCTTCTTTCAGTACAGCAAGTATCAGTTATAGCTGCACATTTCTTGAAACTTGAATACGCTACATGCTTTAAACATCTATGTATGGCACCTGTATCAAATAACATTCTTCAAATTCGCTGATACCTTTCTAAATGGTTTTCGTAGCTGCACCATCTAGCGACAGATAATCGAACTAATGAAGGGACCGTTTTTTTCGCCTGAATCCAACATTAAAACACATTCATTACACAAAAAGCATGCTACATTATATTTTTCAATATAGAACATTAGCTGAACATAAAGCCGCAGTGGGGTTACAATGAATACGTAGATATTTTCACTGTATATGTGTGTGTGTGTGTGTGTGTGTGTGTGTGTGTGTGTGTGTGTGTGTGTGTGTGTGTGTGTGTGTGTGTGTGTGTGTGTGTGCAATGTTTACAGAAATACGAAGTCAATATTTGGTGATGAATAGCTATACAGTACGTTTCATTCTTCTCGATTATTCTGAATGTTTTTTTATCGTGTGTTAAAATCTGACCATAATTTCGTTATTATTATTCCGCAAATCGTGGCGTTTCTCTGAGGAGTAGCATTCCATCAGCTGAGCGAGAAAATACGTATTTGCTTGTTTCAACTCGAGCAACTACTAGCTGGGTTCCAAGGAGGGTGAAAAGCAGGTCTAAAAAATTACTCCCAATATATGCTGTAAGAAAAATCCTGTTCATTTTGGTAAAACAGGAATTCAGTCTAGCATCATTGGGATGACGGAGAGTAATTTCTCTCCCAGTGAAATAATCAGAGAGCCAGGAATCAACCGCTCGATGGTATACAGGTGAATAAGGCGGGAGGAGGAGGGCACCCTGAACGACCGCCCTCGTTACGGATACCCCTTTATATGAATTTTATAAAATTCATATAAAGACCTACAACTCCTGCTAACAAGCCACAAAACGACTACGCAGATGGGATTCATCACAGAACGTCATCAAAGAGAGGTTAAAAAAACAACATTGCCAACCTCGCCAGTGAAGAGCTCACGGGAAGCTCCATTACTGGATGAGAGATAACAGGTGTAAATAATACCATTATCCTTTTTCAATTTGCTCATAGACTTCGTTCAGATTTTGATAAAGATATATGTTTATACGTCATATTTTATGTTCTGATTATCAATCATTATTTACTCTTTAGATGTGACAGACGACATATCTATGAAGCGGAGAGGGGTGGCTACGTGACCAACAATAAGTGGGGTGGATTTTCATGTATGGTGTTGGTGAACTCGCCGAAAAAGAAGGGAAATTCAGTTTAAACAGTCTTGAAATTGTCAAATGAAACAATTCTCCCATCAACAGGTTGCTATCCTGTGGCCCTTCCCAGAAACAACCATATTCGTGCAGGATAACTGCCCAATACACACATCAAGGGCAGTTACGAAGTGTTTCGGTGACCAAAACACATGGAAGTCCTTGCACGGCCAAGCAAGGCATGTGGCTCAGACCCGATGAAAAATGTTTGGCCGAATATTGTCAATATTTGGGAAACGGCTAATGAAAGAACCTCCCAAAAGCTAACGGACTATGCTGAAAGGAATGGAAAGGGTTACGAAGGAAACCTCACATAAGCATGTCGCCTCTGTCCCGGGATTAGACAAGGTTTTGAATAACGATAGATTGTTCGTATTGCAAGTATTACTGCCCCCAGCATTGGTCTTTCTTTTCTACGGTTTTCTTTTTACAAATAAACGATAGTAAAAATCTTAATTAAATTAATAAGCATCTTTCCAGTTATTCGATTTACTGAATTACCCGACAAGGTATAATAGAAATTATATATACATATATATATATATATATATATATATATATATATATATATATATTGTAATAATCCCGCTTGTAGTATAGTGCAGTACAATGTGGGTTTGTAGTATATGTAACAGTAAGTTTTAAGATGTCTAGGGGAAGTAGCGGAATAATTACAACAAGTAATGAAAGTAGCTTATATTATAGCTCATAAGTTAGTATTATCTATATATCTTGAGGTTCGTAATATTTGCAGCTTTTATTTTCTTAAATTTATGCTTTTATGAATTATTGATATTTTTGAATTACTAGTTATTATGCAGTTGATTAGTATTCTTTATTATCTATGTTTTACGTTCATTATCCATTTATAATGAATTGTTGATTATATTCAAGATATTGTTTTTTCATTACCATTATAGATTATCTTCACTGTAGGTTTATTCAAATTGAACAATATTTCACACGTT
>NC_051395.1:47328359-47355859 GCF_015228065.2 Penaeus monodon | reverse complement strand
AGAGAGAGGAGAGAAAGAGCGAGAGACTGCGGTAGAAGAAAGACCAGGGCAGACATAAGGAGAAAGAGGAAGAGGGAGAAGGCGATAGGTAATTGGATACCGTGTGTGTGAGTGATTAATCACACACACACACACGCATACGCGCTCACACACATACACACATAAACACGCACACACATATACAAACACAGATATATACATGCTCATGGGTGCTTGTGTGTGTGTGTGTGTGTGTGTGTGTATATATATATATATATAATATATATATATAATATATATATATATAATATATTTTATATATATTAATATATTTTTATAAAAAATAATTATATCTTTAAAGAGATAGGGGTGGTAATATATAATATAATATATATAATAAAAATTAATAATATAATATATATTTATTATATATATATATATATGTAATTTTGGTATAAAAAAATAGATAAAAAAGGAGAGAGAGGAGATGAAAAGAGAGAGAGATAGGTAGTTGTAGAAAAATAGATGATGTAGTAGTAGAAGATGATAATAAATAGATATATAATATAAAAATTATATATATAATATATATAAAATTTTTAATAAATAAAATATGTTATATATTTTTTTTTTTTTTTTATTTTTTTTTTGATTAAGTAGTAATGACTTTTACAATTTATATAAAAATTTTAAAATAAAAAATAAATTAATATATAATTTATCTCAAATTTTTGAAAAAAAAATGCATTAGTAAAATTTTACATAACAAAACATACCGGTTTTTTTTTTCGTAATGAAAATCGAAGGAAAAATTGTGCAATCTTCGGGGGGCCCGGACGAAAAAAAAAAAAAAGGGGGGGGGGGAAAAAGAAGAGAGAGGGGAGGAAAAAGGGGTTAAAAAGGGTGAGACGGTTGGAAAGAATTTAAAGAAAAGGTGGGCCCCGGGAGTGGAGAGAAGAAAGAGAGAGAAAGAGAGAAAAGAAAAGAAGAGAAAAAAAAGAGAGAGAGAGAGAAGAAAGAGAGGGGGGAAGAGAAAGAGGGAAAGGTGAAGAGAAAGGGGAAAAGAGAGAGAGAGAGAGAGAGAGAGAGAGAGAGAGAGAGAGGAAGAAAAAGAAGAAACAGACGAAGAAGAGAGGAGAAGAGAGAGAGGAATGGGAGAGAGAGGGGAGAGAGAGTGAAAGAGAAAGTGAAAGAAAGAGGAAGAAGAAGAGAGAGGGGAGAGAGAGAGAGAAGGGAGAGAGAGGGAGGGAAAGAGGAAGGGAGAGGAGAGAGAGAGAGAGGGAGAGAGATCGTTATTTCCCCTGTAAAAGGTTTTAATAATATAAAGAATATGATTACTAGGCTTGAATCCATTAAATCATGAATGAAGAAGGTTTATTCTCAATATATTAATAACAGGAAGTACATCAATATCAAAGAATATTATGAAATTGTGTGAGAATTTATTAGATACGTACAGTGTCACTGCTAAAGAATATGATGTGATAATAATGATATAAATCAATATATCACATCATACTGTGTCATATAAAAAAAACAAAATACATGGGGGACCTCAAAAAAAACCGAAAACCTCTTAGAGTCAACCTGATTACACAGTACACCCCCGGGTGTCTCAATCAACAATCTTATTAATACTAATGAGCTGCACAAGTTGACACCTTACACGAAAAAAGACACTGATTTGGAAATACTGTATACTGCATATCTACCTCGTAAGGGTAACTCATGTAATCAAAAAATGTCAATTTGACGCGTTGCCCCTGTATTCTAGAAAAAGGGGGCCGGGGCGATCTATGCTTTTCCTTAGTTTACTTTAACTATTTAACCAATTTCTTCCGGATTTTTTACGATTAATGATTTCGTATGATAATATTGATGACTGTAATAATAATTATAATAATGATAATAATGATAATGATAATGATAATAATTATAATGATAATAATGATGATGATGATAATGTAATAAAATAAAGATTTAAAATGGTGATGATGTAGATGATGATTTTTGAGATGATGTGAGATGTGATTTTATGTGATGAGATGATGTGATGTGATGATATGATATATGATGATAATATTAAAAAATAATAATAATAATAATAATAATAAAAATAATTAATAAAAAAAAAATAAAAAAATTAAAAAATAAAAACAAAAACAAAAAGGATAACGATATCAATGCAAATAATTATATTAATGATCTTAGAAATAATATAAAATATATTATTACGGCAATTTCTATATCACCTAATTAGATCTGCATCGTTGATTTAAATGTACACTTTCTAGCCACGGAAAACGCCTAAGATGATAAAAGAGTGAATAAATAAATTAATTAATCGATGAATGGAGATATATCATTTCTATGGTTTTTAACTCATATTATCAATACCAATATTATTATTATTACTATTATTAATATTACTGTTATTTCTTCTTCGTTTTACTATTCTTATCACTATCATTATCACAATCGTTGCCTGCCATTATCCTTTTAGTATTATTGTTATCATTATCACGAACATTATTATCATTACCCTCACCATCATCATCACCATCAACATCATTATCAGCATCAGCCTCTTGATTAATAATTTCTTGTTAAAGATATCTATCGATTGTGATTATTAGACTATCTTCTTGATAGCGGCTCCAAATTTATATATAAATATTAGGGAATAACGAAAAGACATTTCTAAAAAAAATATATAAAAAAAAATACCCCCCCCCCCCATCCTCTACCTCAAAAAAAAAGAAAAAAAAAGGGGGGGGGGAAGATCCAACGAGAGATAAACAAGGAAGAATCGTTGACAGAAGAGGAAGAAGGAAAAGAAGAAAAGAAAAGAAGAAGAAGAAGAAAAAGAAAAAGGAAGGAGAAGAAGAACAAGAACTAGAACTAGAACAAGAGAAGACGAAGAAGAGGAACAAGAACAAGAACAAGAAGAAGGAGGAGGGGGAGGAAGAGAAGAAGAAGGAGGAGGAGGAGGATAAGATGAAGAAGAAGAAGAAGAAGAAGATGAAGAAGAAGAAGAAGATGGAGAAGGATAAGAAGAAGAAGAAGGAGAACAAGAACAAGAAAGAAGAAGAAGAAGAAGAAAAAAAGAAGAAGAAGAAGAAGAAAGAAGAAGAGAAGAGAAGAAAAAAGGAAAGAAGAAAGAAAGAAGAGGAAGAAGAAGAAGAGAAAAAGAAGAAGAAGAAGAGGAAGAAGAAGAAGAAGAAGAAGAAGAAGAAGAAGAACAACAAGAAGAACACAAGAAGAAGGAGAACAACAAGAAGAACAAGAAGAGGAAGGAGAAGGAGAAGAAATCACTATCTTCCGTAAAGACCCGCTTTGGGTGCAACGACACCCTTGAAAACACTGACTCTCCTGATGGATCAATGAAGAGCGTCCAGCAGGTGACGAAGCGCTGATTAGAGTTTCATAAGAGTGGTTTATCTCTCCTCTGCTCTTTATGAAGGAGAGGGAACGCAGGGTGAAGGGAGAGGGAAGAAGAGGAGGCGGAGGAGGACGGCGGAGGAGAAAGGAAGGGTTGAGAGAGAGAGAGAAGGAAAGGGGACTGGTGTGTGGGTTTTATTTTTGTTGGTAAGTCTGTGTACATATAGATACAAACATACATACACACACGCACACACACACACACATACACATACATACATACACATGCACACGCACATACACACACGCAGACACAAACATACACACACGCACACACACACACACACATGTGTATATGTGTGCGTTTCTCATTGAATTTTCAAATTCCGTACAAGATTATCATAAAGTACATGATGATGAACAGATGACATGTAAAGCTCAGTGTTGATAATCTAATAAAAATTCCAGAATATCACATAACAGCAAAATAAACAAAGATACAAAAATATGGTATATCATAAGTACTGATTCTTGCCGATTTTTACCCTAATATTTACAACCATCATCGGTCTCTGAAATGTTTATCAAATGCGATGATCAAATCAAAATCTCCGACGCTGAATATTTACCGTCAGTTCACGAGTTCTGAAAGTGAACAACACTATATGTACAGTGCATGACCGTCCATTACCTTATACCGAAGGTGAACAACACTATATGTACAATGCATGACCGCCCTCTTCCTTATACAAAACGCAGACATCATTATACTTATAGTACCAAAGGCACCCACTTGCGGCTTACACTATACCCTACAGTGCAAGAGCTAGCTAGTGCCGAACATCTGCACCACTAAACTTACATTGCAGGTGCGTCCACCACCTTGTACCAGATGCAAAAAAACATACATTAGCTGGTTATCTCTGGCCCGCGACAAGTTATCGCTCTAATGCCGTCACGTATAACAATAAGACCCTAATTTACATAACACGGGCAGTGTGCTTGCGGAAATTCGAATATTGCCTTGATTTTCCCGAGCAAAATTTGAAAGCAATGTCTTCACCCTAATAGAATAAGGATATAACGATTTGATACTGGTAACAAAAGGTTATTTCGTGGTTTACAATACTTTCAGGTTGCATCCCGCCGTTCTAATGAGATGTTGTTACTTACTTTTTTCATATCAATATACTTGTGCGAGAAATTTGTTTTATAGTATATGCACGCTTAGTGGCAGTATACGACTTTCACCTTTTTTGTCTATGTCATTCTCGTGCGGTTTCTCTGTCTGTCTGTCTGTCTCTCTGTCTCTCTCTCTCTCTTTCTCTCTTTCTCTCTTTCTCTCTCTCGTTCTCTCTCTCTCTCGTCTCTCTCTCTCTCTCTCTCTCTCTCTCTCCTCTCTCTCTCTCTCTCTCTCTCTCTCTCTCTCCCTCTCCCTCTCCCTCTCCCTTTCCCTCTCTCTCATTCTCTCTCACTCTCTCTCCGCAGAAGCCCCATATGGAGCCACTGGCCATGGAAGGGAGGAAGGTCTCGTCAAGACAGACGCAGACTCCTACCAGAGATGAAGCAGCGCAGTAACAAAGCCTGGCAAAACGGGTGGAGCCCAAGAGGTGGCAACCAAGTGCAGGAGCTATGACAAGAGTCGAAGAGATGTTGACGCTGCTACTGCCGGGAGATTTATCGTCTGAACTCGTCTAAATTACGTCCATGATAACAGAGAGAGAGAGAGAGAGAGAGAGAGAGAGAGAGGAGAGGAGAGAGAGAGAGAGAGAGAGAGAGAGAGAGAGAGAGAGAGAGAGAGAGAGAGAGAGAGGTGAAACTTCGCATTAGATATATTCAAAGTATAAAATTATACTCTCTTTGCTACTGTATATATTGTGTACCTCAGTATAAAAGACTAGAGAATGAGAGAGAGAGGGGGAGAGAAAAAGATGGAGAGAGAGAGAGCGAGAGAGAAAGAGAGAGATAGAGAGAGCGTAAATAAAGAGAGTGAGATACAGAAAGAGAGAGAGGGTAGAGGTAGGGGGAAGAGAGAGAAAGAGGGAGGGAGGGAGAAGCAGGAAGGGGGGGAGGGGGAGGAAGAATGAGGAATTAAATAACAGACAGGGAGGGAAAAAGAGTGAGGGAGGAGAAGAGAGGGAGAAGGAAGGAAAGGAAAGGGGAAGGGACAGGAAGAAGAGGGAGATAAAAAAACGAGAGGGAAAAGAGAGGAGAGAGAGGAGAGAGAAGAAGAGAGGAGGAAGAGAGAGAGAGAGAGAGAGAGAGAGAGAGAGAGAGAGAGAGATCGTCAATAGTGATAAACATACACTTGGATTAAAAGTATAAATTTCAAAATAACTTATATACCTTTTCTTATTTCGTAATAAAAACCCCAGGAAATTTGTTTTCTAAAAATTTTTCCTTACTTATTAACATGCATATGTATATTTTTCTATACTGAAACGACTCAGAGAAGATTAGGAAAATACTTTTACTCTCATAATATTTGCTATCTACGAAATAATGTTTATATGATATTTAACAAAAAAATACGATCATACATGTAGGATAGGAAGGTCACATTTGACTACGTTATCATTATTCTTTATGTTAGACGACATCTTAGGCAATAACTGTAAACTTTATGGTAGGATAATGGCAGTAAGAGTAATTCTAAATAATGGCAGAAGCTATTTATGGTAGCCTAATGGATAATGGTAGTGAAATGACAATAATGAAATATGACGATAGAATGATGAAAGTTGTAATTATTGAATAGTAAAGCTAATGTGATTAATAACAAATAGAACAATGTGAATGAAATCCATTACGATAGAAATAGCATCACGGCAACATAGAGGTAGTATCAATGGTAGTAATGGTACCTAATGTAGTATAATGAAATGACGATTACAACGTTGGTAAAGATGTAAAAAGTGTTTTTAGGAAGCACTGATAACGATAACAATAATCATTATAATTTGCACAAACGCACACACACACACACACACGCACACATATAGCATATATATAAAAATATATATATATATATATATATATATATATATATATATATATATATATATATATATATATATATATATATACATATATATATATATATATATATATATATATATATATATATATATATATATATATATATATATATATATAATTATCTTTCTGTGCCATCGTCGATGCGGTGTATGACGAACTACTTGTTAAGGAATTATAAGTGTGTGTGTGTGTGTGTGTGTGTGTGTGTGTGTGTGTGTGTGTGTGTGTGTGTGTGTGTGTGTGTGTGTGTGTGTGTGTGTGTGTGTGTGTGTGTGTATGTGTGTGTGTGTGATCGTCATCATCAGCCTGAATCGATCCATTAGAGAACGTAGGCCTCTCCCAATCTTTTCCAACTTAGTCTATTTCCAGTCTTGGCCCCCAAATTTTGTTATTTCGTCACGCCATCTTGTCATTGGTCTGCCCTTGGCCTCTTTATGTTATCTATAACCCAGTCTGTTACTTTCTTAGTCCATCTGTCGTCCTGTCTCCGACATATATGACCTGCCCATTGCCATTTTTTTCTTTTTGATGCTCCAAGTATATCTTCCACTTTTGTCTATTCCCTGATCCACGTCGCCCTCATCCGATCTCTTAGGCTAATTCCAGGCCATCAACCTCTCCATCCCTCTCTGACCACTTATTAGTTTCCTCTCCAGTAATTTGGCTGTAGTCCATGTTTCTAATACATGGTCATGGAGGTCATAACTGGTAGGACGCATTGGTTAAAGAGTTTTCTTTTTAAACATAATGGAAAAAAGCCTCCTAGTATGCTATTGTTTCTGCCGAAGGCACTCCAGCCTAGACTGATGCGTCGCTTAATTTCCTTTTCGCTAGATGTGTTTGTCTGTACAAGTTGCCCTAGGTGTAGTTATATATACTTGTCCACTACCTCTAGCACTTCGCCGTGTACGTGTATCTGTTCGAACTGAACTTTGTTGTTAAATGTGATCTTAGTCTTTTTCTTGTTCATCCTAAGTCCGACTTTCAAATTTTCTCTATTCAGATCGTTAATTAGTGGCTACATTTCATTTACAGATTCACTGAAGAGAATGATATCATCTGTAAATCTTAGATTGTTTAGATATTCGTCTCATATTTTGATACCCTTTCCGTTGCATTCTAGCTTCTTAAATATTACCTCAAAGTAAGCTGTAAATAGTTTTGGCGAGATGATATCGCCCTGTCTAAAATCTTTTTTAATTGATATTTTATCGGTGTCCCATTTTCGTATATATCTTCCAGTATTTTACAATATCACCTCCTCTACTCCCTGTCTTCGAAAAGCCTCTAGTACTGCTGGTATTTGTACAAATACCAGCAGTCAAATGCCTTTTCATAGTCGATGAATGTCATACATAGGGGTTTCCTATACTCGTGTATTTTTTCTCTTATATGGGGGAGCGTGTGGATGTGGTCTGTTGTTGAGAATCCACTTTGGAAGCCTGCCTGTTCTCTAGGCTGGTTAGAATCAAGACTGCCAGAGATGCGAGTTGTGATGACTTTTGTGCACAGTTTATAAGTCACTGAAAAGAGGCTTATAGTTCGGTAGTTTTTAGATCCTTCCTATCCCCCTTTTTATGTATCAAAATAATTGTTGCATTTTTCCAGGCTTTTGGAAGTTTTCCATTGAGAAGGTATTTGTTAAAAAGATTAACTAGCTTCACTGTTGCAATTTCTCCTGCATCTATTATAAGGTCTATACTAATTCCGTCTTCACCTGGCGTTTCCCCTCTCTTCATGCTTTTAAGCGCTCTTTTTATTTCTTCTTTTGTTACGTTAGGTACGTATCCAGTTACTGTGTTTGCTTCTATCCGTGCCTATTCATATGAGCTGTGTAGATCCCTGTAAAAGTCTTCCACTACTCTTATGATTTCATTCTTATTATATGTCACTTCTCTGTATCGTTTCTTTATTGCATGCATTAGATTTCTCCCTATTCCGAGTCTCATTTTTGCAGTTTTCGTGCGTGTACCTGAGATCACTGTTTCAATTATTATTTGAGTATGGGATTTGCGTACATCTCTCTTCTTTTTATTTACAGTCTTTGTTAGTTCAGCTAATTCTATTTTGTCCCTGTTTGACGATACTTCCATGACCCTAAATTTTTACATAAGCTGTGTAGTTTCCATCGAGAGCTTGCTGGAGTTTTGTCTGACGTACTTACCGCTTACTTCAAGTGCAGCTTCCTTTATTATGTCACTGAACTGTTTGTTGATTTGGTCAATGTTGAGATCTTCGTCGCTGAGAAATGAATATCTGTTTTGGATGTTAATGCTAAATTCTGTCGCTCTGGTCCTCAAGTTTGGCTGAGGTTTTCATATGAGTTTGTTCCTTTCCCTTCTGAGGTGTAATCTAATTTGGCCTCTGACCATTCTGTGGTCGATACCAACATTTACTTTATTATTAACTTCCACATCTTTTACTGTATCGCGCCTAATCGTTTTTGATGTCAGATGGCGACATCAACGTGGTCCATCAACGTGGGGCGGCCTGTCTTTAATCGGAGCTTTTTAGCACCCTCTGCTCCGGAGCGATCCTGATCACCGCCGTAACCAGGGGCTCCTTCGCCTCCGGGAAATGAGGCCGTTGCTCTGTTTGTGCAGTCATGGTTTTTGATTGAGAGGTAGACAGCCGAATTACCCCCACCTACTGGCTTAGGTGTATCTTGGTGAGAGGGGGGAGTATTTTAGCCGGGATGTCACTGATAAGCATTGGGTTGGCCCTGTCTAGTGTGGACTTATGAACAGCAACGCACGGGCCTGCTCACTACACCAGGGTATACACCCGTGAGCATGGGCTTGAGTATCAGAAATGCATACATGTGTGACTATATTTTATACATTGATTTCATTTATGCGTATGTCCACCTAGTGGAGACATAATTGTTCACCTGCAAATGCCCTAAGTACTACGCATATGTTCATTTTCGTGCACATGTACATGCAAGCATACACCTTTCCATATGCGCCTATGCATATGATAGGCATACATACTCCTACATTATTGACAACTACACCCATGCACTTGAATACATATTTATAGACATATGCGCAGATCATATGCGTATACATGTGTATGCGGACTCACATATATGCGAACACACATGAACACATATCTTGTACGCGTACTTATACATATATAGCCATACATATGCTTCGCACCCGTGTATGCGCACATGCGTTTATGATATGAGTACACATTAGTTTTCACCCACATATACACCTGTACATACACATATATATACATATACATATATACATACACATCCACACATATGCACGTGTATGTATGTGTGTATATATATATATATATATATATATATATATATATATATATATATTATACATATATACACATATATATATATATATATATATATATATATATATATATATCTGTGTGTGTGTGTGTGTGTGTGTGTGTGTGCGCGCGCGTAAATATGCATGTGTATGTGTGTGTGTGTGTGTGTGTGTGTGTGTGTGTGTGTGTGTGTGTGTGTGTGTGTGTGTGTGTGTGTGTGTGTGTGTGTGTGTGTGTGTGTGTGTGTGTGTTTGTGTGTGTGTGTGTGAGTGTGTGTGTGATTACTGTTACTATTATTATTACTATTATTATCATTATCATTATCATTAACATTATTAATTTTATCATCATTATCGTCATCGTTATCATCATTATCATTATCATTATTATCTTTAACACCATCATTACCATCATCAGTATCATCATTACCGTCATTATTGTTACCATTACTGTCCTCATAATACATATAATTTAATTCCCTAGTTATCAATTTTGTATGTAACTCGAGATATCAGTATAGTTGAGATTTTTCCACATGAATTTCCTGGAATGGCTAAACTTTCAACTGTTCAATAAAATGACTGTATCCGTCTTTCCCTGTATATCAGAAATGAACAGTAATGGAATGATTGCGTGAATAATGATTTCTTCAGAGAGAGAGGGAGAAGGAGAGGGAGAGGGAGTGGCAGAGGGAGAGGGAAAGATAAATAGATAGATAGAGATAGGGAGAGAGAGAGAGAGAGAGAGAGAGAGAGAGAGAGAGAGAGAGAGAGAGAGAGAGAGAGAGAGAGAGAGGGCACCTACATAATACCATAATACATAATAAATCATCACTGACCCATTACAAGCGAATGCAATTCTTATCCCAAGCACAGCGTGACGCAGATGCCAAAGCCACGGCAGGAAATCGGACACGGCCAAAGTATTCGGAAGAAATACAAGTAGAAACTTATTACCTTTTCCAGCAACACAACACTGGGTTCACCACGGTATTTATGTTTTGTTTTTAAAGTGGATGATGAGGTATTCCCTTTTCCCGCAATCTTGTTTGTGGCTTGAAATATTGGGTGTTTTATATCTTGAAACTTTTGTGTGTTATTGCATCTCAGTGAGGTTCTGTCTATGCCTGCTTACGAGAACTTTTTTTTTTCCTTTCTTTTCGTTTCTTTTTATCGTCGTTTAACTTTCTAACTCATGAACAGGATGTCAGGTTGTCATTTTCTTCGAATTTTTCATGATATTTTTGTTTTTTAAATTCTAGCTATTAATGCTCGCATGAATATTCTAACATCTTTTAGAAATCTGTTATAGCTACACATCCTTCACACATAAGGCATCCTAATACAAACATAACAGAAGAACAAGATATACAAGATTTCAAATTCTTCCTGTTAACCAGTAATGTAAAAGACATTCAGAATACAAACACACAAATCAAATATCATCTCAAAAGGCATAGTACCAACTCTTGTCGTTTGAAATGAAACAAAAAGGGAATCACTCCACCAAACCTTAAAATGTTTTCCTTTTCTTTACCATTTCCCAACTCACACACACACACACGCATCAGCATCCAAATATAGAATGTAAAAAAAGAAAAAGTTTGTTTTTACGAGGTTTTAAAACCTTTATACGAATCGACAGTACAAACGATATTTAGAGTATGAAGAGAATCAGAAATAAGCGTTTCTCTCTGTCTCTCTCTCTCTCTCTCTCTCCTCCCTCCACACACACATACACACTCGGTGACTTTGAATCGTTGTTTTTTTATTATTAAGATTATTCGTCTCAAATAAAACATATAAAAAACAGCCATCCACAAAGACACTTTTCTTTTTCTTCTCTTTCACTCCCCAAAACTATCAACTTCTCCCTTCGCTTCGAACACCATTCGAAGCTTCGTAAAAAAAAATAATAAATAAATAAATAAACACACCAAACGAAGCATCACCAACTCTCACTAAGTATCTGCACTACACAGCTTTTTTTTTCTTCTTCTTTTTTTCAAATTGTCAGGGTGAAGAAGAGTGTCAGGACCATGCACCCTACGACTTGAATGGCTACATCACAATTCACTTATAAAACCAAGTCGCACCCGATTCAGGCCGGGGATAGAGGCAGGCGCTCTCGCTCCCCTCCGAATGCCGACCTCTTTCACAGGCAAATGTTGAGCCTTGCTTTTGTCAACACCCCGGACGCTTGGGGTGAACTGGATATTGCTTACGGAGATGTTCTAGAGCAATTGGAGGTGTGTGTGTGTGTGTGTGTGTGTGTGTGTGTGTGTGTGTGTGTGTGTGTGTGTGTGTGTGTGTGTGTGTTCTCATTCCTAGGCTATTTTGTGTGTGATTAGGGTAAAGATATGATTTATACATAAATGCGCACACATTTATATCTCCATCTTTATCTATCTATAATTATCTCTATCTGTATGTCTAGATTTATGTGTATGTATGTATGTATGTATGTATGTTTATCTAACTATCTATGTGCATATCGAAAGCCTCAATCAGCCAATGTCGACTATGGCATTATTGTTTCTACCCACTCCTCTATAGGTAGAGTCAATGCCTGGGCGAGAGAAAATGAGGAGCAAGCTGTTGCCCACGCAGCATGCTCCCTCTCTCCACGCAGCTGATGGATCCAAAGGAATGGCATAGACCGATACGGTTTGGCACCAGCGGCGTCGCAGGAGTTGCCAGAACGAGGTCGCAAGCGATAATGAACTGCCTACGGACTCCGGACTTTTCCTCAGGGTTGACTCGCGAAGCTTTTTCATCTTATAGATACCAGGTTGAACTCTCATAGCCCTTGACCATGCACGGGCTGAACAACAAGGCAGAACAAAGGCATTATATATATATATATATATATATATATATATATATATATATATATATATATAGATAGATAGATAGATAGATAGATAGATAGATAGATAGATAGATATAGATATAGATATAGATATAAACTTATGTAAATTTAAACACAAACACAGTAACGTGTACGCAAAGATGAAAAGGGAAACAGCCACAGTAGAAAATGAAACTAAATCGTAACGTTTCGAACAATTCACGAGATCCTCTTCAGACGAATGATAAACCGAAATGGAATTTCGGTTTATTATTCGTCTGAAACTTTTATATATACATATACAAGTGTGTGTATATATATATATATATATATATATATATATATATATATATATATATATATACATGTGTATATATACATATACATATGTAAACATATCAGTATATATAATATACATACACACATATATATACATACACACGTGTGTGTGTATGTGTATGTGTGTGTGTGTGTGTGTGTGTGTGTGTGTGATAATAATAATAATAATGATCATAATGATGGTAATGATAATGATAATGATAATAAACAAAACACAAGCACACATACAAAACATTTTTTAGAATTAGACAGTAACACTCCAGGAGAGAAAAAAAGTAAAAATAATCAAGGAAAATGTATCATGTTGCAAGTTGCACCTTCTTGCACAGAAACCGGATATCCTGATCACATTTTTATTTTTATCCATTCTTATTGTTTACAGTATGTTAACATATTTACCAGCTTTTTACATTCCACATTCACAAAAAAAAGTTATAATAATTCAATAGACGATAAACATACACAATATTTTTTTATTAATAGAGAGCTTTAAGCTGATTTTTTTTTTTCTTTTTTCTTTTCTTTTTTTGGGGGGGAGTTATGGTAATGTTATTTTAAGAGGAATGATATGAACGTCAATGATAATAATGATATTGTTTGTTCTGTCTGTTCGTGTGTGTGTGTGTGTGTGTGTGTGTGTGTGTGTGTGTGTGTGTGTGTGTGTGTATGTGTGTGTGTGTGTGTGCGCACGCATCATTACATTTATATTAGCATGTATATACATGTTAATATACAAGTATAAGTATAATAGTATTGTCCTTATTATTCTCAGAAACGAAATTCGCGGCCCATAAATTTCTGTTCTTGTTGGCCGTGCCTCGCTCGCCTTACCTATTATGAAGTTTTATATGGCCATCCTTTTACCTCAAGAATTTTGCCATCACTGACGAAATTTTCACACATTTTCTGGCGAAGGGATTGAGCACACGCACACCCACACGCCAACACCACATAGGGTTTATCATACTGATTATTATGAACTAATAATGTGTGAATAGGTGAATAGATGTGATCATGTGGTGTGATTTGCATTCTGCATTTATGTCTGTATGTGTGAATTGTTGATTTTAATTCCTGGAGTTTAAACGTTTGAGGTGTATCTTTTGGGTGTATAATAAGCATACATACGTTCATTTATTTATCAGATTTATACATATTGATAAAGAGTTGACTTAGATTAACACAGAGAAAAACATCATAGGCGGTTCTCACTAATAATAATTTTGTCCTCGAGCAAATTTAATACAGAAGGATAAAGATACTTGTTGGTCATATCAAGAGGTTACATTACGTTCACCTCAGTGCTCTCTTGCCTTTAAATAATTTTTTTTCGTTCTCTTCAGTGGAATATATTCTTGATTTGTAAAAAGGCTTTTCTATTACGGGGGGTTTGGGGGGCCCTTTTTAAATTTATGGGAAATTGAAAGGTACTATAAAATTTGTTTTTGGTTTAAAATTTAGCAAATTCCCCGACTTTATCCAAAAACTATGCAGGTGTGAAATTCATTTAAACGAAGTAGCTTTTAAAAAAAAACTTTTTTATTTTTTACTTTGCTACGGGCAGATTATTTTATCAATTTAAAAGGGGGGTTTATAATTTTTTAAAATAAAAAAAAAAATAAAAATTATTTATATATATTTTAATATATAAAATTTTAATATATTTTTAAAAAATATAATTTTATATATTATATATATTTTTATAATATATATATATTTTATTATATATATATATATAAAAAATATTTTAAGGATGTAGGTATGTTGTATGTATGTATGTGTAATAAATATATAAAATATATATTATATATATATAAAAAATTATATATATATTTTATTTATATATTATCTAATATAAACAATAAAAACCCATCCCAAAATACAAATACTACTACAAATACATACATATATAATGAAAAAATATCTATATATATATAAAATTTTATATTTTCAAATAATATTATATGTTCATATAAATTATATTATATATTTTATATATATATATTAATATCTATAAAATTTATATTATATAATATACTTAATATATATTTTATATATAATATTATATATATTTTTAATTATTATGGGGGGGTTATATATTTTATTTTAAAATATAATATAAAATTTATATATATATAATATATATATATATTATATTTATGTTTTTGTTGTGGTGTGTATATATATTATTAATCTATATATTTTATATATATATTATAAATTATTATAATTAATATATTTTCCTTTTTTTTTTACACTTATTTAGAAACCCTCCATTTCCCTTTATAAATTTAATACGTCATGAAAAAAAGAAAAAGGGAAAAATCTGTAAGAAACCCCTCTTTACCTATTATAAAAAAAAAAACTCCCAAAACAGCTATAAAAAAACAAAGAAAAAGTTTTCCCAGGGAAAAAAAGAGAGAATTAAGGTTTATGATATCGAACAGGGTTTTGAAAACCAAATTTAAATTTTTTGGGGGGTTGCAAGATAAACTTAACATTAAAATTTCGGGATAATCCACCAGGTGATACTGGTTATGTAAAATTCCCCAAGACTTTAGTGGTTTTAATAAAAATTTTATAAATTTTTTTGAAAGGTGGAATTGTGGCATTATAAAAAAAACTAACATAACTGGATCGCCATAATTCTGCACAATCAAAGTAAGGTAAACAGAGGGAAATGTATCACTTATAGAATAACAATCATGTCTCGGGGAGGTTCTATGAGTGAAATATGATCCACTTGTTTTCCTTTCCCCCAAACCCCCCCAAGGTGCCCATTCAAATCACTCCCCTTTTGGGCCGGGTTGAAAGGCGGGTATTTATTATGTTGTTGTATTTTCCATGAAAATTAAGGACTCTGAATTTTTGCCCACGTTTAGTTTAATTTTCCAAAAATCTCTTACTCTCTCTTTTTCTCTTTGGGCGATTACTGTTTTTTTGTTTTTTTTTTTTCCCACTCTTATTTATAATTTTCATTTTTTTTAATTCACTAAAACTTTTATTAAAATACCCAATTTCATTCCAATTTCCTTAAAAACAGATTTTCATTTTTTTAAAAAATTTAAAAATTTTAAAAAAGTTTTTAGGTCACAACTATTACTTTTTTTACTTGCGGGACAGTTAAAAGTAAAAATGCGAAATTGAATTTAATAAAAAAGTAAAAAAGTCGTAAAGTTTCACCCAAAGGGTTTAATTAAAATTAAAACAAAAAAAAGGGGTTTCGAAACAGAAAATAACTATTTTGGAAGAATATTCTTGAAGGCGGCCATCGGGTCAACACTTTCCAACAGTTAAAATCATATGCCTTTTTTTTTCTTATTTACGGGGCCCCTATTAAAAATTTTTAAAAATCTTATGCCTTTATAGGGTCAGGGATTCCGGGGTGTGTGAAAAAACCGAGGATCCCTTATAAACACCCTTTTTTGCCCCCCCCCCCCCCCAAAACCTCCCCCCCCCCCCCCCCCTTAACCCCCCCCCCCCCCCCTTTACCCCCCCCCCCCCCCCTTTTACACCCCCCCCCCCCCCACCCTCCTCTCTCTCCGTGCCATTATGTGTTTGTGTCAAGTCATGGTCAGCATACCTTAGTCTACGCTAGTTATCATAGAATATGTTATCTGTGAAAAGGCTTAATTTTTCAAAAACACAACAACAAAAATAATAATTTTGATAAGGGAAAAGGACAGTGATTTGATTATAATGGATGATTATATGATCATTAAAAGGGTAAAATGAAAATAAGATAAAATAATTATGGGTTATAATGTAATGAAAAATAATAAGGAAAAATTTAATAATAATAATAATTTTAATAAAAATAAACAACTTTTAATAATATAATAAAAAACGGCGACAAAAATAGTGTAGTATTTGTGGGTATGGGAGTAGTGTAGTAGTAGTGAGTAGTAGTAGTGTAGTAGTGTAATAATAAAAAATAATAATAAAAATAAAAAATTTAATGAAATGAAAATTTAATGATAAAAATAGAAATGATAATGATAATGTAATGATAATAAAATGAAAATTTGATAATGAAAAGGGTAATATAATGTAATGAAAATGATAATGTTTAATAATGATAATGAAATGAAAATTTGATAATATAAGGGATAATAATAATAATAAAATAATTTAATAAAAATAAAAATAATAATAAAAAAAAACTATAAAAATAATTATAAACAATGATGATGATAAATAGGATGATGATGTTTGAGATGGTGGGTGGGGGGGGGTGGGGAAAGAAAAATTGTAATTTGTTTTTGATTTCTAAAAAATTTAAAAAGGGGCCGCTTTCCCCCTACGACCAAAGAAACCCCCCGGGTCCCCTCTGGAACGCCCCACTTTTTAATCGGGGAACCCCTTTCCATTTCCCAAAAGGGGCCAGAATGGGAATCGAAAGGGTTCCCAAACAGGTAAGAAGGAGAGAGGTCCTCCCGCCTTAAGGAAATAAAAAAGGGATGGTGAAATCAGTCATGGATCTTGTTTAATTTTTGAATTTAATGGGGAGAAGTTGGGGTGTGTCAAGTACCCCCCCACAGCGGAGGGAAAGCTTGATAGTTGGGGTTTTCGTAAACCCAGACAGAGTGCCCGGGAAAAGGGCCCCGTATGCGACTTCCTGGGGCTCAAGATTTCATATTCCCTTTACAAAAACACTCAATCATGTGGGGAATTTTCCCTTTTTCCAAAAGACCTGTGAGGTATTCTGGGGAAAAACGGGTACGGGGAATTTAAAGTTTTTTAAATGTGGTGGCGAAAAAACGTTTTAAAAAGAAAGTTGAGGGTTTTGGGAACATTCGACCCAGCTCTCCTTCTAACTTTTGAAACGGGGGTTTTTGGGGAAAATAAATTTAAAATTTTGGCAGGTCCCCTCTCAAGGTAAAGCCAATGTCCCAAAACCCTATGGGGTGCTCCTCCCCCGGGTATGGGCGGGGAGCCAACTCTTCCCTTTTTAAAAAAAAGGGGACCCCCAAAAAGTGTGAGAAAAGGGTTTTGATAAACAGGTCATCAAAAGTAAAACCTGTCCAGGCCCCAAAATATGACCATGAAAAGGGAAATCTTTCCTTCCCCAAAAGAAATTAAAAAGGGTCCCAAATTTGAAAAGAATTATTGCTAATAAAAAGCAAGGAAAAAATTTTCCCAGAGGAAAAGGGTGAGTGCCCGTGCATTTTTGCCACAGGTAAGCCCTTTGTACCCGGTTCTATTTCCCAAACCCCTTTGCCCTCCAGTTTTTTTTTAAAACCTGGCACTCCCTTACCCCCTCAAATGCTAAATTTTTCCTCGGGGCGAGGTTGTTCCACCAGAAACCCGGGGGAGGGAAAAGGGGGCCAAATTGAGGAAACCCCCCAAAGTAAGGTCTTTGAAGCCTTTCAGCCCAAAGGCCCCAAAGCTGCCACCACATTCCAGGGGCCTCTGTTTGCAGACAAAAATGTTCCAAAACCAAAGGCCCCTTTTTCTCTTTGCCCGGGCAAAAAAACCCTGAGCCGGGTTCCAAAAAAAAAGGGCCTTGGGGAAAAAACTTTTCCAAAGGTAAAAAAACCCCTTGAAAAGGGTTACCCCCCAAAATGCGGGAAAAGGGGGACACCAAAAGGTTTGTGGGAGGCCTTAAAACAGGTCCCTGCTAAACCCCTTAGAAGAGGTAGCTTGTAAACCCGAAAAAGGGATCCCAAAAATTGGGGGAATTTGGGGTCGGGGGAATTTTCATAAAAAGGGGAAAAACTCCCAACCCTTTGTGGCTTCATTAACCCCATTTTTTGTGGTTACAACGAAATGGGGGGGAAAATCATCCGTCCCTAAGGATTCCAATTGGGAACCCTCTATGAGCCCTTTTGGGATAAGGGAAACCTCATGGGAGAGGGGCAGGGGATGGTAGCCCGGGAATTTCCTTCCAGCCCATCCCCCTGCAGATGACCACCCCATTTTACTCTTGGGAGTTTTTAAATGGTCGGCATCACCCTCGGGGGAAAACCATTGTCAACCTCGGGGAAGGGGTTTTGGAGCCCCTTGTTTTAAAAGGTGGGACCATTTTACAACAGTGACATTTTTCAAATTCAAACTCGACATTCTCCAATAGAGCCCCGTAAATTTGGTTCACGGTTCACGTTTGGAATTTCATTGGCGGGTTAGGGAAGGCTTACGGGAAGGGGACCACCTTCCAATCTTTTTAGAGAATGGTACCCACCAAGGGATTTCAGAGATAACATGGGGGACGGGAATTTTTTTGATCAGTGGTATTGCGAGGATCTGGGAACGTTTTCCATTGTGTTTAAATGCGTTAATACTTAAAAATCACAATTCACGTTACAACAAAAAATCCTTTCCCCAAAGGTGGGGGCATACTTTGATGAATGCCAATAACGTCAGAGCAAAAAAACTGCTTTAAGGGCATTTTGAAGTGACCCCCCAAAATTTTAAAACCTTGACCCAAATTTAAAAAAAAAAAACCAAAGGGGCCAAAGAAAGTGATAAAGGGGGTTTAAAGACAAAAACGTCGGGGAAACAATATGTCGCATGTTTAAACCCTCTGGGACCCCCTTACATTTTATGGGACAAGGTAGTAATACGCTGGAAACAATATACCATGTCACCCCCTGCACGAAGTTAATGACAAAAACCCTTTAGCCCAAAAAAAGATTTTGAAAAAAAGCTAAAAACCCCCCCCGGGGGGGGGGGCAAGCCCTCGGGGACCCTCTTACACCCCCCAATTCACAACTTTTTGGGCTGTACAGGAATAAAAAAACCCAAAATTTTCGTTTTTTCGGGTAGACTGCAGCAAATTTTTCCATACAATTTTTTCCAAATTTTTCCGAAAGATGTAAAATTTGCTTTGCGGGCCTCCCTTTAAGACTCTCCAGGAAGTAAAAATATTCAAACCCAAATTTAATCCCCACTTACCAGAGAGCCCCCATAAGTTCCTATTGGACCTATTCAAGGGGGTCTATTTGAGGGACAGTCCCATCCACAAAAAAAAAAGGGAAATCTTCCTGCCCTAAACCGGGCCCAAGAATGTTCCACTTCGGGAATTACAAACCTTTTTATTTCACCAGTTGCATCTGCAAGCGATGGAAAAAATAGAAAAACCCCGGGTTGAGGCTGAAAAAAGGAAAAAACGGGCTGACTCTATATCAATAGGGGTTTGGGAAAAGGGGGAAGATCAACCAAAAGAGGGCACTTGTGAGGAGGGAAAACCCCTGCATACGGGAATTTCCTTCACAAAAGAAAAACTCACATGTTTCAGTCTTTTTTACCTGAAGAGGCTTATGAAACAAATTAAAACAGGCATTTTCCATAAAGCAAAAGGAAAACTTTTTTTAAAGGTGCATTACCCCCCTTTCATACAAAAGCTAAAAACATCCCAGGGTTTTTTTTTTCCCCAAAAAAAAGACCTTTGGCTAGGATTGCCCAAATTTGAAAGGGTTCCCACCCCACCCTTCCCCGCCCATTTGGGAAAAACCCCACGCACTTTATCCAAGGGTTGAAGTACTTGGGTCTGTTTTTGAAAAATTTTACATAGGGGCCTCAATCAAAAATTAAAGGGGAAGGCTTTATTTGCGGGTTCTTTCACATCTATCTTGGGGGGCGACTGCACAACGGTTCTGCGGCTTTTCCGGGGCGCTTATTTGATAAACTTACTATTGGGTGGGCTTTTCTCTGCAACTCCCCCTGTCCCCCCGATGTTTGGCTCGGTTTAAATGAACCTCAGAATCTTACAGGGGCTTTTTAAATCTTTACCTTGGAGTCCCCCTTTTTTTGAGAGTGGAAACCAGGGTCTTTATTATACCGGGGTAAAATGAACCCAAATTTTTCTAAAACAGACCCAAGGATTACAGGATCTCCTACATCCAGGGTTTTTTCTTCAACCCCCCTTTAGGGTGCCGAACCTATGGAGGAGAATGAGGGATTTGTGGAAAGGGCTCAAATCTTATAAGGGTTTTTGGTGGGAAAATTCCCCCAAATTCCCCCCCGGGACTAATCAAGTCGAGCTGGATTTAGTCGGAATTGGGAAAGTGGGGGGGATCCGAACAGAAGTAAGAGATTTTCCTTTTAAAAACTTCTAAAACCAAGGGTCGACTTTTTACAATGGTTCGAAATCTGAAAATGGTTTTGGGGTTTGCAACAGTGGGCAAAGGAAGACTGCCAAATAAGAAAAACTGCCAAAGGGATCTTTCTCCCAGCACCCGATCCCACTGTAAAGTTAATGCCTCCTTACCGCAGTCAAAAGGGCTAGAAAATCTTTCGAACCATTTCCATTGTAAACTCTCCCCATCCATTGGGGAGGGAAAACTTTAAGTTGGCCCCTTTGGGATTATGTCAGCACGAAAAAAAACCCCTATTTTTTGGTTTGGGAGCCTGTTTGGGATTTAGTGGGGAAAGGGGCGAGGGGATCGGAAGGCCAAGGGTTTCAAACCGCTCAGCCCTGGGGATGCTCATTTTTTTTCCCCCCCACCACTGACCCTTTAACCCAATCAGGAGTTTTCTTCGCGAAAATGGAGGGGAAAATTTGGGGAAAAATACCCTTTAAAAAAAAACACTGCGAGAGATTAAGATGACCTTGACAAACTGGGGGGACCCGCATCCCTCCCAGCTGAAAAAATAACGGTTTTTATTTTAAAAAACTAATAACCGGGGCACACAAAACGATCTTTGGGGCCGGGTGATGAAAAGGGGAAGGGACTTTTTTAGGGATGCCAAGGCCATTAACGGGCATACATGTATTGGAAAAAATGTGCCCAAAATTCCCCGACCAAAAAGGATGCACTTGGGCCCCCCCCCATATACACTGAAAAAAGTGTTTTGGGGGGGGATTTTGACAAGAGGGTCTTCTTAGTTTCCCTTTTATTTTATTTTTTAATTAAAAATTTTAAACAGCTAAGTTTTTTGCATAAAAGTTTAATTTTTACCTTTAAACAAAAAAAACTATTGTTATTTTAAATATTTATTTATAATTTTTCTAAAATTTTTAAAATTCCCAAATTTTCCCAAACTACCAAGGTATTTACAGCTAATAACCTTTTGTTGAAAAAGGGGGGAGGTAATTTTAAAAAACAATTAAATTCAAACCCTATTTCCGGGGGTTTTTGTGACATGGAAGTGGGTTTCCCCAAAAAAAAAATATTTGAAAAAAGGGGAAAAAGAGAAAAGTATGCGAGGGGAATAATAATACGAGTTATTAAGAAAAAATGTGCATTCGGACCGTACATATTTCAATTTTCGACTTTGGAAAAAAAAAATTTTTTTTTTTTTTTTCTTGGGGGCTTCAACGGGCCCGGCAAGCCCAATTTGACTTGGTTTTTGAATTTCATATGGTTTATAGGTCATAAAAATTTAAACCCAAATGTATATCTCGGCCCCGTGTCCGGCTTATGGGGGCGCGCCCCACCGAGAGGGTAAGGGGCAAATGGCGGGGGAAACCCAGTCTCGTGGTGAACGCAGAGGTGCGGCGCGCCTTAACCGAAGGGCGAGGGTGCAAAGGGGGCGAAGGGCCCGCTTCAGGCGGGGGCGCGTTCCCCGGGGCCGGGGCCCCTTGTGGGGGGGATGGGGCCCCCATCCTCAAGGGGGGGCTCGAAAATAATTGGGACACTCCCCGAGAGAGCAAGGCGTGCACATCGCACCGCCTTCACGCTCCGTACAGACCAAAATGGAACACATTCCAACATGGGAAAATTGCAAGGCGGGGCATCCCCGTCCAAAACCCAAAAACAGCATCAAGGGGGCCCAAAACATCATTTACCTTCTCAGGCCTAGGCAAGACAGGGCCTGGCAGCACGTTTCTGGGTTGGGTTTGGGGTGCGGGTAGTGCCCCAAAGAGGCCCCTTTTCATTTTGTTTTTTTGCGTTTTTGTTTGTGCGGGGGCCCTGTTTCGTGGCGTGTGCGTGTACGTGGGCTGTGGGGTGTGTGTGGTGCACATGATTTTTTTTAAAAATTTTTTGGGGTATATATTTATATTATAAAATTATATATATTAAAATAAATATAATTAATAATATATATTATTTAATTTTATTCCCACACTGGTCAGCCCAAGACCCCAAAGAGGGTGCTGGACTCTTCGGTGAAGCTACCCCGTAGCTTCGGGGAGAAAAGGCGGTTTGGCATGGGGCCCAAAACCCCCCTCAAAATAAATGTCCCACCGGGGATGATGTCAATCCTATGAAATAGGGCCCTTTTTGAGTTTGGGGGAAATGCGCAGGGGACATTGGTTATGGTTTTGGGTTATGATGTGATTACCATTGTATTTAAAGAAGATAATAATGGGCAATTTGTAGTAAAATAGTAAATATTTTATTGTAATAACAAATTTAAAAAGATAATGATAATGATAACAATGGGGAAAAAAAAATTTAAGCAAATAATAATAATAATAATTTTTTAAAAATAACACAAAAAATAATAAAATAAAAAAATAAAATAATAAAAAAATAATAATAATTTAAAAATAAAAAATAATAATAAAAATAAAAATATAAAACAAAACCCTTTAAACCAAAGGGAAATTTCTAAAAAAATCTCAGCATGGAACAGGGCCCAAAAAAAATTATTGCTCCTTGGCCTTTTCACGTGAAAAAGCCCCCCAGGAAATTACACATTTTATCTTTCAGTCTTTTTTTGTGAAGGGGTTTTTTTTCATTCATTCCCCCTTGTTTCTTTTTAAGGGGTTTTCAAAAAACAACGTTAATTTTCATTTCATCAAATTTCTATTTTTAAATTTTTCATTATTTTTTTTTATTATTATTTTTATTTTTTTTTATTATTATTGTTTTTATTATTTTTTATTATTTTTATTATTTTCATCATTTTATCAGTATTATTATTTTTGTTATTATATTATTATTATTCATTTTTTTTATTATTTTCATTATTTTTCAAACATTACAAATTTTCTTATCATTATCATTATTTAAATTTTCTCACCCTCATCATCAAATTTTTATTTACCAACTCCCATTTTATTTTATTTTAGAGGGCCAAAAAAAGCAAACCTCATTTTCTTTCAATAAACAGCTGTGTACCACAAGGGAAAAAATCAAAACAAAGGGAGTTTAATTTGGGTTTAAAATTTTGATATACCTTAAAATTATTAATCCCTTTCTGTTAGGGCAGAGAAAACGTTTATGAATAATCTTTTTTATTGAGGGAGCAACAGTTAAAAATTTTTTAAAAAACAATAGTACTTTTTTATCAATAATAAATCCCAAAAGCTTAAGGGGTTTTATGGGACGGGGATTCATTTTTTTTTTAATTTTTTTATGGGAGTGGGTTGCAAAAATAGCTAAATATGGGGGGGGGGGTAGACATGATGTACGTTTTTAGTCATTATTTTTATGTGTAAATCGGAGAATTTGAACCGGATCCGCCAGAAAAAAAAGGCGGGAAAGTTTTTTTAAAAAGTTTTAATTTTTTTTTTTTTCCCTTTTTTTTTTTTACCCACAAAACTTGGAAAAATTCAAAAAATTTTTCAGAGAATTTCACATTTAGGTATACTTACAAATAATAAATACTTTTGGGGAAAATGATAAACAGAAAATATTTATATAAACCCCTTTTTTTTTGCAATTTTTTTGCGAATATTTTTTCCCCCTTTTGGGAAAATATCATTTCCCTCCTTCCCAATAGATTTAAAAAAAAAATAAATAAATTTAAAAAAACAAAAAACAGGGAAAAAGAGGAAAGAAAAAAGGGAACGAAAGGTTGAAAATCCCCGAGCTTCGGGAAATAAGTTTGGAAACAGACAGTTTTTTTAGTTTGAAGTTTTCCCCTTTATTTTTTTTTTTTTTTTCTGGGAAACAAACCCAGATTGGGACCCTGAAGAAACGAATTCGACGTAGTTGTAGACGAAGAAAAAACCCAAACATTTAGGAATAAAGTGATTGGGGGGGCGCTGGTATCCTGGGGAAGGGAAAAGGTTGTTTATGAGATTTAAATAAGCACATAGGGACACGCCAGTCCCGGCTCCAAAGGGGTACACTTCACCCCATAGACACGTAAAGACACACACACCACACACATACATGTGTGGTGTGTGTGTTTGGTTTTGTGTGCCAATTGTAAACCCCACACCCCACCAACACACCACACACACACACACACCCCACACACAACCCCAAAACACCCCAAACACACACAAAACACACACACACCTCCTATATTTTGTGTTGTGTGTGGGTGTGTGTTTTGGGATGGGGCCAAAATGTAAACCCCCCACACTAACACCCCACAAACACATCATATAAAATATTTATTAATAATATATAATTTTTATATATATATTTATATTATAAAATATAAAAACATAATATTGGGGGGATTTGGTGTTGAGTGTGAGTGTGAGTGTGTGTGTGTGTGTGTGTTTTGTGGTGGTGTGTGGTGTGTTTCGGCACATCTATAAAACACACAAAACCCCCACACACACACACACACACACACACACACAACACACAACACACACACACACCACACCATATATATATAAAATATATTTTTTATATATAAAATATATAAAATATTAGTTATATATATAATTATTTTCCCCCCACACCCCACACACACACACCACACACCCACCACACACACACACACACAAAACACACAACAAATTAAAATATTAATTTTATTATATATATATATTTTAATATATATTTTATATATATATGGTATAGTATATATTTAAAAACAATAATTATAATTTAAACAAACAGATATTAAAATATATTTTAATAATTTAAAAATATATATATATATATATATATAAAATAAATTATATATAATAAAAATATAATATTAATTTATAATATATATATAAATATTTTTATATATATATATAATTATATAATATATATTTAGGGTTTCAGAGAGACGAGGGCAACAGAAAAAAGAAAAAGAGAGAGTTTTTGAGACAAAAAGAGAGTATGTTGGGAGAGAGAGAAAGAGAGAGAAGGGGGGGGGGGGAAACGAAATCACATCTACAATTTAAACCCTTTTCCCCCTTTCCCGAGGCCCTCCCCTTCACCTTGGGACTTTTCCCCCTTTTAAAACCCCCCCTTTTCCCGGTCTTGGGCCTCGCGAGTAGGTGGGGGGCCCCGGGGCTGTATCGTCGAAATCGGGGGGAGAAGGGGCGACGAAGTGGGTTTTTCCGAAACGGTTTTTTAGAAGCTGTTTCCAGAACGGTTTTCGGGAAACTTTTCCCAAAGGGTTTTTTAAAGGGGCGGTTTTCAAAGGGCGGGTTTTAAGAAGCGGTTTTTAGAAGCGGTTTTTCCCGAAGCGGTTTTTAGAAGCGGGTTTTAAAAGCGGTTTTTTTAAAGGGGCGGTTTCCAGAACGGGTTTTTGAAGTTGGGTTTTCCCAAAACGGTTTTTATCTTGAGGAAAGGGCGGCGAGGTGATTTCAAAGGTGAATGGTGGGGGGGGGGGGAAAAAGAGGGAGAGGGGGGGGAGTAGAAAGGAGGAGGGAAAAAGAAAGGGGGGAGTTGGGGAGGGATGGGTAAAAAGAAAGAGGGAGAGGGAGAAAAATGATAAAGAAAAAAAAAGTGAGAGAGGGGAGAGAAAAAGGGAGGGGGGGGGCAAAAAAGAAAAAAGACTGAAAAAAAGGATGTGGAAAGAGAAAGAAAGGAGGCGGTGAAAGGGAAAAAAAAAAAAAAGATAAAAGAAGGAAGGAAGGAGAAAAAGAGGAGAGAAAGAAAAAAAACCCAAAATGACCGACAAAACCCGAGACAAAAACGAAAACCAAAAACGGGGACAGCCGACTAAAAAGACGGGAGGGCAAATTCCCCGCGAGACAGACGCATTTCCCGAACAGAATTTAAAAAAAAAGGAAAAAAAAAAAATGCCCCCACGGGGAAAAATAATTTACAAAAAACGGTAAAAATAAATTTGGGTTCCCAAACCCGGGGCCCTAGCGGTTTTTAAAAAAATTTTTTTGAAAGATGGTTTAAACTCAGCACGAGGAACGAGGAAAATAAAGCCTCAAAAACACAATATTTCTTATGTAGTGAAACGAAAAAGTTCCCTTCTGCCCCAATAAATTTTTTTTCTTAAAAACAGGCTTCCCAATTTTTTTTTTTTTCTTTTTCCCTTTTTTCCTTTTTTTTTTTTTTTCTTTTTTTTTTTTAATATCCCAAAAAAAAAATTTTTGTTTTGTCAATATTTTTTTGATCATTTTGGGGTATTACCTATTTGATATTTTTTTCTCAGAATCTTTCCCGGGAAAAAATAAGTGTGACTTTTTGCTCTCCCCCTCTGGTCTTTTCTCTCTCTGTCTCTTTCCCCCTTTTTCCCCTCTCTCTTTTTCTTCTCTTAAAAAAAAAATTCCTCTCTCCCCTCTCTTCTCTCTCCCCCCCCCCCTCCCCTCCTCTTTTCTCTCCCCTTTTCCTTAACCCCTTCCTCTCTTTCCCCTTCTCCTTTACCCCTTCTCTATTTTCTCTCCGCCCCTTCCCCCTCCCCCTTTTTTTCCCTCCCCCGTCCCCCCCCCCATCCAGCCAGCCTCCCTCGGTCCCCCAAAAATTTCGCCCTGTCTTTCCCCCTTTAATTTTAATTTTCCCTTTTATTTTTTTCCATTTCCCTTTTTCTTTTCGGCCCCTCCTCCCTTCCTTTCATTATTATTTATATATAATTAATTAAAA
>NC_051395.1:47318359-47323359 GCF_015228065.2 Penaeus monodon | reverse complement strand
TCTGCCTTACGGACGTGTCCTTTTATGCGGCGGTTCCCTTCGAGGCGGATGTTTGTTCCTGTGCGAAAAGGAGAAAGCCGGGCTGCATCTGCGTCCTGCCCAAGGAGAAGGGCAGCTGTTTGGACGGAGTTGTGAAGTGTACATCCGGTCTTGCTACGTAGTGTTGACATCGCTCGGCCACGCGCAAGGCTCGTCCTCGAGCCGACTGTAACGCTTGAAACGATGCAGTAGAGGGTCTGTTTGGTATCTACAGATGGTTCCTTGTGATCCGAGAGTCGCTAGGCCGTCGCGTGCCAGGGTAGCGGGTGTGGCAGAGGTTTCGCACTGAGGTGAAACATTCAGTAGCGAGGAGGGTCAATCATCTTCAGAAGCTGAAATATAAGTGTATCAGGCCAGTAAAAGGGCTAAGGAGGAGGATGATAATATGTTTTGTCAATCACCTTACTAAGTTGCCAGAAAAAATGAGAGCATATTAAGGACAGTTTGTCACAAGAAGGCGTGTCAAGTAAGGTATTAATTACTTAACGAGTTCACTAAGGTACCATCATATGAGAAAGAAAAACTAATTGAATAGAATTCCATATCTTTGGGGTAAATAGGCAAGTATATATGCTTCGAAACACCATAGGCAGCTGGGCGTGAACTTAATTCTAACAGTGCGCGTCTCGGCGCTTTAATCGTATGAGCGTAAGTGTGCGGCGGGCGCAGGATTCCTTCGTTTACGGCCATGAGCCGGGCTTAAAATTAACTTGCGTTGATTGTAACCGAGTAAGCCTATATAAAGCATGGTGTCTGCAATGTGTTGCCATTATTTTCAGCTGGAGACACTACCATCAGTACATATTCACCAAACCTTAAACTAAAGAAGCATAAACTCCAGCATTACTGAGGACAAGATATCGAACTTCGAGAGGACGTCGTAAAAGAGATTTGGGTTCAGTTATTAGTCATAGGGATGGCACAATAGTAAAATACGCAATCTTAGAGTGAATTCCGAGTAGAGTGGCAGGTAGGAGGATAGTCAGGTGATCGAAATCTACGTGTGAACGAGCGACAGATTAGCACGGCAAGTATGAAGAAACAGTGATACAAAGAACGATATAGTGTATACACAGAATATAACATTACGCAAGAAGTAATGAAGTGATTACTGATAGGAATAACATATAAGAGAAAAAAAAAAAGATAATTTCATTAATTCGACACAAATAAACATGGATAATATGATGAGAGCAGCCAAACATAACAATAATTAAACTCGAAGGTACTCATTTGTTCTGAGAAAAATGATACATGCTAAATTGTGCGATCTGAGGATAAAAATGATAATAGACAGAAAGATACTAAACACAATACATCAGTTACGGAATGGTTAGGGCTGGGGAATGAGGTGTGAAGTGAGGGTGCGTGTCACTTAGGTTTGATCTCAGTGTGTGATTGTGTTAAAAAAAAACAATGGTTGACAGAAGTTATACAGTATAGAGTTAGTAGTGTGCGTTCGTAGAGTGGCGTGTACTTGAATTTGAAAGAAGGCAACTTGTATGCAAGGTGTGGGTGGGTATAGGGAGGGCAATAGTTACTCTGGCACTAATAGGTACGCTTACTTTTAATAGTAACGAGGAAGATTGTTGGCGCTGGATAGAACTGTGACATCCTGGCTGTGTTGACGAGGGTTCGCGAAGAATTAGCAAGGCAGGTGAGCCGGATTGGCGAGTGTGGCGGCGTAGAGTGCGAGGATACATCTTCAGTGACTTCGTCAGGAGGGTAGCACAGGCGTGAGTGGTCAGCACGAAGTAGTAGGACAGACACGGTGCGGGTAGGCGTGATCGAAGAGGACTTGGAAGCGATGGCTGGGCGTTAAAAGAGGCGGGGAGGCACTTCGCGTGGATCGGCAAAAGGCGTCGGCGAGGAGCGAGGTGGTAGGCGAATATGCGTCGGCGTTGTGTGATTCTTGAACACCGCTGCCATCAGATGTAAGCGAGAGGCCACCGCAAGCTACCAGATGTAAGCGACACGTGAGTTGGGAGCACCGCTGTCGCCAGATGTAAGCGAGTGGCCACCGCAAGCCACCAGAATATGAGTGACACGAGAGATTGGGAGCACCGCATCACTAGATGTGAGCGAGACGAGAGATGGACTTGGGTGGGTCAGTGAAAAGGGGCTTAGCTTGCTGGTTTATTCTTGAAGACAGATATGAGACCCCCCAAGAGACCCCCGTGTCCCCGGGTGGAGGCCGAGGTGGTGGAGCTGGACTCTGTGTGGCTTGGGCTGTCTGCTGTGTCTCTCCTTCTGCCTTACGGACGTGTCCTTTTATGCGGCGGTTCCCTTCGAGGGCGGATGTTTGTTCCTGTTCGAAAAGAGAAAGCCGGGCTGCATCTGCGTCCTGCCCAAGGAGAAGGGCAGCTGTTTGGACGGATGTGTGAATTGTGGATCCGGTCTTGCTACGTAGTGTTGACAGGGGACGTCACCGCCGTGGCAAAAGTGTTAGCGTGCCGAACCGCGGATGATTAGGAAAGGCATCCAATCAGGCAAGGGTGGCATTTCCAAATAACCTCTCAAAAATGAAAGGAGGCCTATGTCCTGCACTGGAATAAATGGCTGTTGGAAAACACACACACTCGCGCGGGGCGCACGCACACGCACACATACACACACATATAATTGCATGTTTGCAGTTCCTGGAAGGGCTCGCGTACACTTCGATTGTTCATAGTAATGTCTTCAAATACTATCCGGGACTTGAATGCAAATAATAGCGACAATTACAAACGCAATAGAGATGCACGTCCAATATTTACATCACTTATGTAGCAATAACAACACATGAATTTCAGCCACAACACTGGCTGTAAATTACGTGCGTTTAACACTTTCAAGTGGACTCTTTACATGCATGACTTGGCAAAGGCAATGATACAGTGCATAGCGTTTATAAAACAACTGTTAAAAACTTTCGTACAAGAAAGTTCAGCGTTTCTTTATGTCAAGTGTTCTTAGTTAACTTTATCCTCATATACTGTAAGTTTTAAACCCATGGTGCCGGATAATCACACTGTCTCTTGCCGTTTAATTTAATGAATGTTGTCTGTATTTGTGTGTATATATATACATGTGTGTGTGTGAGTGAGTGAGTGTGCGTGCGTGCGTGTGTACGTGCGGGTGTATGTGTGTGTGTGAATGCACGATACTTTTACAATACTGGGCATCACAGAGAATATGCAGCAACAAAATACCAAAATCGTCAGCTTGATGCATGCATGGTGAAACACACTACCCTACTGTTGCTTGATCCAAAACCCACAATGCACAAACTAGATTTACTGAAAATGAAACAACAATTCGAATATTCAGAACCCGCAGATGAAATCCAGGAATATTTCGAAACTGTTGTCTCATTTTCATTTTCTATACATTGCGGTTTTTTTATCAATCTGATGTACGAAATCCCTTACTTAAATCATACGTACTGTTCCAAGCAGGTGAAAGGGAATACTGGCTTTAACCCAAACATGCACAGGAATTTTCCATACAAGGTAACTATGTGTCTAATGATAAATAAATAATAAAATTCGTAGGAGAATGACTATAAACACATAATAATGCTATTCTTGGAAATACCTCTGACAGCTGGGGTTGTCAGTAAAATGATCAGGGCAAAAACATGATTAAAACATGATTTGTGTTTGTCCTCTGTCTGTAGATAGAAAGTCGACTCGGGAAAAAAAATAAAGAATTATGATAGCAATAAGAGATTTATTAAATGACCACTTGAAGGAAAAAAAAAAACTTATTTTATTTGTCAAAGTTTCTAGTAAAATAGTTTGTATTCAATTTGTAATGACTTACGTGTATATGAAGTTAAAGTTAACATTACTATCTGTCAGTGAAATATATTATTCATTATATTTAAAACGCACGCACACACCCACGAAACACGGCACACGTACACAGGTATGTTTGTAGAATTCCAATTATATCTCTTGACTCCATGTGTGTGTGTGTGTGTGTGTGTGTGTGGTGTGGTGTGTGTGGTGTGTGTGTCTGTGTGCGTGTGCGTGTGCGTGTGCGTGTGTGCGTGTGTTTGAAAGTATGTGAATAAGAGCCTTTGAGAGAGATAGCCCGTAAGGAGCCTCGCCTTATGCATTGGTTTCCACTGGAAGTTTCTTTTAATTTCGTTTTCTCGCCGCCTTTCTTAGATGGTCTCAAAACCCTCTTTGATCACCTTTCAAAAGATTTTCAAAGGCTTCCGCTCTTATTTCATCTAGGTTTTTTTTTCTCTTTCTTTCTTTCTTCCTTCTCTCTTCTCCCTCTCTTCTTCCTATCTTCATCACACTTTTTTTTCTTTTCTCTTTTTTTCTCTCTCTCTCTTTATCCTTTTCTTCTTCATTTTCTTTCTTTGAAGATTTCCAATTATCCATCCTCTCTGCGCCTTTGTGTTTTGTCTCACTTTCCATTTTTATTTCCCTTCGTACTTTTCCAAAGTCGTAAAGAGGAACAGAGATGTACAAAAGACACACGGAAAAATAACATAATACATATTTTTAATCGAAAAGCAAATTTATACAAAAACCAATTACATTTTTTATATATCTTTCTCCTAATTGACATTTTAACATTTTCCTACATCACAATATACATCATCCCATCTAGCTATTTTTGTATGCATTGTATATTGCATGCTGATATATATTGTTTATGAACGTCGAACGTACGATATCAGTCTAAATACTTGAATAAATGTGTTCTAACAATAGTAAAATGTACTGAATTTCCCGTCTGCCTCTGTGCTAACCCGGTCGCGTCAGAGTAAACAAGTTAATTAATTTTGATAAAGAAAGAGAGATAGGGGAAGATGAAAAGGGAGGGGGGTAATGAAAGAGAAGAAGAGAGGCAGAGTGACAGGAAAGGTAAACAGAGATACAGATGTTCAGGAAATATATAAAATATATACATATAATACATATATATACATAATATAAAATATATAAAATATATATTAT
>NC_051395.1:47313081-47318259 GCF_015228065.2 Penaeus monodon | reverse complement strand
AGCTTCCAAAGGGCTAGAATGGGAATCGAAAGGGTTCCCAAACAGGTAAGAAGGAGAGAGGTCCTCCTCAGTCCATTAAGGAAATCACCACTGATGGTGTATCAGTCATGGATCTTGATATTTTTGAAGTACATCGGGAGATAGTTGAGGTGTGTCAATGTGATCCTCCCACAGCGAGATGGTAGCTTGATAGTTGAGGTTTCGTCAACAGACGAGAGTGACCGTCTACGTAGCGATATGCGACATTCCTGGGGCTCAAGACTCATATTCTCCTTACAAAACACTCAATCAGTGTAGGGAATTGTCTTTTTCCAAGACCTGATGAGGTATTCTGAGGAGAAACTGCTACAGGAACTAAAGAATTTTAATGTAGTGGCAGTAAAACGTTTTAAGAAGAAAGTTGATGGTTTGGAACAGTCGACACCAGCTCTCCTTCTAACTTTTGAAACGTTAGTTCTTCCAGAATCAATTAAGTTGGCATGGTACCATCTCAAGGTAAAGCCATATGTGCCAAACCCTATGCGGTGCTTCCACTGCCACGGGTATGGGCGTGGAGCCAACTCTTGCCGTTTTAAAGAAAATGGACAACCAAAAGTGTGAGTAAAGTTTGATACAACAGGTCATCAAGGAGATGACAACTGTCCAGGCCCAATATGTTACCACTGCAAAGAAGCTCATGAAGCTTCTCCAAAGCAATGTAAAAGGTACAAATTTGAAAAAGAAGTATTGCTAATAAGAAGCAAGGAGAAAATTTTCCAGAGGCAAAGTGACGTGCCCGTGCACTGTTTGCACAGCTAGGTAAGTCCTTTGTATCGGTTCTATTTCCCATCATCCCTTGCCCTCCAGTATTTCTTACACCCTGGCACTACCTTAGTCCTCAAATGCTAAATTTACCTCTGGCGAGTTGTTCCACCAGAAACGGAGTAGGAGTAAAGGGCCTATTGAGGAAACTCCCAAAGTAAGGTCTTTGAAGCCATCAGTCAAGGCTCCAGCTGCCACCACATTCACAAGGGCCTCTGCTGCAAGACAGAATGTTCCTGAACCAAAGGCTCAGTTTCATCCTTTGTCCAGGCAAAGAAATCCTGAGCCTGTCCAAAGAAAGCCTGTGGAAACTAGTTCCACAGGTAAACAACCCTTCGAAAGGTACTCCCAAAATGCTGGAAAGGGACAGCCAAAGGGTGGGCCAGACCTTAACCACAGGTGCTGCTAAACACCTTATGAAGAGGTAGCTTGTCAACCTGAAGAAGTGGATACCCAAATTCAATGGAATTGTCAGGGAATTCATGCAAAATGGGAACTGCAACATCTGATAGCTTCATTTAACCCAGTTTGTGGTTACAACAGAATATGTAGGGAAAATCATCCGATTCCCTGAGAGGATTCCAAGTTGAAGCCCTCTATGAGACCTTTGATAATGGACCTCATGGGAGAGTAGCAGTGATGGTATGTCCGGATATTTCCTTCCAGCCCATCCACCTGCAGATGACACATCCATTTCTACTCTTGGGAGATTTCAAGGGCATCACCTCTGGGGAGACACATTGTGCAACCCTCGAGGAAGGGCCTTGGAGTCCTTGTTCTCAAGAGTAGACGCAGTTTTACTGAACAGTGACATATTTCCAAATTCAAACTGCGACATTCTCCAATAGAGACCTGTCAATTGGTTCACCTGATTCACAGTTGAATTTCACTTGGCAGGTTATGGAAGGCTTACATGGAAGCGACCACCTTCCAATACTTTTGTAGGAGATGAATGGTATCCAGCCAATGGAGTGCAGAGATGAACATGCGGACTGGAATCTTTTTAGATCAGCTGCAGTATTGCGAGGATCTGTGAACGATTTCCATTGTGCTCAAGATGCTGTTAATCACTTCACATCACGAATTCACGTTAAAACAGAAGCATCCATTCCCAAAGGTAGTGGGCAGTACCTCTGATGAATGCCAATAAGCTGTCAGAGCAAGAAAAGCTGCATTAAGGCAGTTGAAGTGACGCCCCAGCAATGTAACCTTGAGCCATTATAAAAAAAAAAACAAGCCAAGGCCAAGCAAGTGCTAAAGGAGGCTAGACGGACGTCGTGGAAACAATGTGTCGCCTAGATTAACTCTGGGACCCCCTTAGCATGGGTATGGGACAAGGTATGTAATATCGCTGGAAACAATATATCCATGTCACCACCTGCACTGAAGATAGATGACATAATCCTTAGACAAAAAAGATGTTGCAAATAAGCTAGCAAAATCCATGGCAGAGATCTCTGGAGCATCTTACACTCCCCAATTCACAACTCTTTGGGCTGTACAGGAATGACACCCAATGTCGTTCTTCAGTAGGACTGCAACTGAATTTCCATACAACTTTTGCCATTTTCGCGCAAGATGTGAACTTTGCTTTGCAGCTCTGCTGTAAGACTGCTCCAGGAAGTGACAATATTCTATACCAAATGATATCTCACTTACCAGAGAGCTCCCATTAAGTTCCTATTGGACCTATTCAATGGGATCTATTTGGAGGGCACAGTGCCATCCACATGGAAAAAAGCAATAATCATTCCTGTCCCTAAACCTGGCAAGAATGCTTCCACATCAGGGAATTACAGACCTATTTATCTCACCAGTTGCATCTGCAAGCTGATGGAGAAAATAGTAAAATCCAGGTTGACATGGCTGCTAAAAAAGGAAAACGTGCTGACTCTATATCAATATGGGTTTAGAAAATTGAGATCAACCACAGATGCACTTGTGAGGATGGAAACTGCTATACAGAATTCCTTCACACAGCAACGTCACATGTTTGCAGTCTTCTTTGACCATGAAGAGGCTTATGACACTACTTAGAAGCAGGGCATATTCATGAAGCAGTATGACACTGGTTTAAGAGGTGCATTACCTACCTTCATACAAAGCTACAACATACCATGGGTTAATTTTTTCTCCAAACAAGACCATGGCTATGGATTTCCACAAATGAGGAAAGTTCCATCCATCCTTCCGTCTATTTAGGAGCAAACCCACTGCACTTTATCCAAGAGGTGAAGTACTTGGGTCTGTTTTTTGACTCAAGGTTTACATAGGTGCCTCACATCAAACAGTTAAAGGTGAAGGCTTTATTTTGCGGGTTCTTTCACATCTATCTTGGGGTGCAGACTGCACAACGCTTCTGCGGCTTTACCGAGCGCTTATTCGTAGTAAACTTGACTATGGATGGAAGGCTTATTCATCTGCAACTCCCACTGTACTCCCGATGTTGGACTCGGTTCATAATGAAGCTCTCAGAATCTGTACAGGGGCTTTCAGGTCTTCACCTGTGGAGTCCCTGTATGTTGAGAGTGGAGAACCACCTCTTTCATTATACCGGGACTACATAAACCAAATTTACTACACGAGACTACAAAGGATTTCAGGATCTCCTACATCCAGGTTGGTTTTCAACCCCCTTGAGGATAGCCGATCCTATGGTAGGAGAATGAGGGATCTTGTGGAAGACTCAAATCTTACTAAGGTTCTGGCTGTTGGAATTCCCCAATTCCCCCCTTGGTACTAATCAAGTCGAGCTGGATTTAGTCGGAATTGGGAAAGTGGAGAGATCCGAAGCAGAAGTCAGAGAGATTTTCCTTCAACACTTCTAAATACCAAGGATCAGATGCAATATATACAGATGGTTCGAAATCTGAAAATGGTGTGGGATTTGCAACAGTGAGCAGAAGGAAGACTGCCAAATGAGAGAAAGACTGCCAAATGTAGTCTTTCTCTAGCAGCCTCGATCCTCACTGTAGAGTTACATGCCATCCTTACAGCAGTCAAGATGACTAGAGATCTTACGAACCATTCCATTGTAAACTCATCACATCCATTGGTGAGGGAGATTCAAGATTGGCTTGGACTGATGTCAGCACATAAAAAGATAACTCTATGTTTGGTGGCAGCGCATGTTGGTATCAGTGGGAATGAGCGAGCTGATCGGAAGGCCAAGGCTGCAGCCGCTCAGCCCTGTGATGCTCATTTTCCTCTCCCACACACTGACTTGAAACCCAGCATCAGGAGTTGTCTTCGCGATAAATGGAGGGAACTATGGAGACATACCTCTAGAAACAAACACTGCGAGAGATTAGAGATGACCTTGACAGCTGGGTGACCAGCATCCATCCCAGCTGAAAAGTAGACGTTGTATTAACAAGACTAATAACCGGGCACACAAGACTGACTCTTGGGCCGATGATGAAAGTGAAGCACTTTGTGAGGGATGCCAAGAGCCATTAACGGTCGTACATGTATTGGAAAGATGTGCAACATTCTCAGACCAAAGATGTATGCACTTGTCTCCCCCATATACACTGAAAAAATGTGTTGGGGGAGGATTGTGACATAGAGGGTCTTCTTAGTTTCCTTTAGATTAATATTTTCAATTAAATTTAATCATGCATAATGTTTATGCATAATGTTTAATTTTATGCATTTAAACAAAATAACTTGTTATTTGTAAGATATTTATTGATAGATTTCTCTAAGTTTTAAATATTCTAACTTTTCAATCTACCAAGGTATTACAGCTAATAACCTTAGCTGTTGACACGGCAGGTAATTTTAAATAATCAATTGATCATTCACCATATTCACGGGTTATTGTGACACTGGAAGTGTTGCCGAAAAGAAAGAATATTAGAAAAGGAGAAAGAAGAGAAAGTATGCAGAGGAGAACTAATAATACAGAGTTATTAAGAAAAGTGTGCATATCGGACCGTACATATTTACAATGTTCGACTTTGAAAATAAATAAATCTTTATTTTTTTCTTGGCGGCTTCAACGCCAGTCAAGCAATTAGACTTGGTATTGAATGCATATGGTCATATGGTCATAAAAATTAACCAAGTGTATATCAACTCGGCTCGTGTCGCGGCTTATGAAGTCGCGCTCGAGCCGAGAGGGTAAGGCGCAAATGGCGGGTGAAGCACCAGTCTCGTGGTGAACGCAGAGGTGCGTGCGCGCTTCTTGAACCGAGAGGGCGAGGGTGCAAAGTGGGCGAAGGCCAGCTTCAGGCGGGTGCGCTGTTCCCTGGACGCCCGCTTGTGGAGCGGATAGGCCAGGATCCTCAATGGGGGGACTGCGAAGTAATGGTACACTCCAGCCGAGAGAGCAAGGCGTGCACATACGCACACGCCTGCACGCTCACATAGACA
>NC_051395.1:47298081-47305581 GCF_015228065.2 Penaeus monodon | reverse complement strand
ACACACACACACACACATACACACACAAAAAAAAAACGCACGCACGCATACACACACACACGCATATAATTGCATATTTGCAGTTCCTGGAAGGGCTCGCGTACGCTTTGATTGTTCATAGTAATGTCTTCAAATACTATCCGGGACTTGAATGCAAATAATAACGACAATTACAACGCAATAGAGATGCACGTCCAATATTTACATCACTTATGTAGCAATAACAACACATGAATTTCACCCACAACACTGGCTGTAAATTACGTGCGATTAACACTTTCAAGTGGACTCTTTACATGCATGACTTGGCAAAGGCAATGATACAGTGCATAGCGTTTATAAAACAACTGTTAAAAACTTTCGTACAAGAAAGTTCAGCGTTTCTTTATGTCAAGTGTTCTTAGTTAACTTTATCCTCATATACTGTAAGTTTTAAACCCATGGTGCCGGATAATCACACTGTCTCCTGCCGTTTATTTAATGAATGTTGTCTGGATATATATATATATATATATATATATATATATATATATATATATATATATATATATATATATATATATATATATTTGTGTGTATGTATGTGAGTGAATGTGCGTGCGTACGTGCGTGTGTACGTGCGGGTGTGTGTGTGAATGCACGATACTTTTACAGTACTGGGCATCACAGAGAATATGTAGCAACAAAATACCAAATCATGTTTGATGCATGCATGGTGAAACACACTACCCTACTGTTGCTATGATGCGAAAACCCACAATGCACAAACTAGATTTACTGAAAATGAAACAACAATTTCGAATATTCGGAACTGCAGATGAAATCCAGGAATATTTCGAATCTGTTGTCTCATTTTCATATTCTATACATTGTTGTTGTTTTTTTCTATCAATTTGATGTATGAAAATCCCTTACTTAAATCATACGCACTGTTCCAAGCAGGTGAAAGGGAAATACTGGCTTAAACAAAACATGCACAGGAAACTATCTATAAAAGGTAACTGATATTATTCTAATGAGGTGGAATGACTATAAAGACATAATAAAGGCTATTCTTGGAAATACATATGATAGCTAGGGTTGTCAGCTAAAATCATTAGGGTAAAAACATGATTAAAACATGATTTGTGTTGTCCTCTGTCTATTGATAGAAAGTCGACTCAGGGGAAAAAATGAAGAATTGTAAAGGCATTAAGAAATTGCCCACTTGAAGAAAGAAACGTTTCCTTTTTTTTACTTGTCACAGTTTCTAATAAATAGTTGGTATTCTTTTTGTAATGGCGTACTGTGTATATGAAATTAGAAATTAACTTTATACTATGTCAGTGAAAAATATTCATTTTATATACACACGCACGCACACATGTATGTATGTTTGTAGAATACCAGTTATATCTATTGACACAATGTGTGTGTGTGTGTGTTTGTGTGTGTGTTTGCAAAGTATGTGAGGAAAGAGCCTTTGAGAGAGAGAGCCCGTAAGGAGCCTCGCCTTATACATTGGTTTCCACTGGAAGTTTCTTTTAATTTCGTTTTCTCGTCGCCTTTCTTAGATGGTTTTGACAAACACGCACACACATATATATATATATATATTTATGACTGCCGCGATAGTCCAGTGGTTAGAGCACTGGACTCCGGCCCTTGTGATCCTGAGTTCAATTCCCAAACGCGGCAGTCGTAAAAGTGCCTGTGCTCCGACTGCTGGCTCGAGCCCGATCTCACAGCGAAAAAAACGATGTATCGCCTTGAGAGGTCGAGTGCAGGTGTCATAGGGGATGTAAGCGAGTGACCACCGCAAGCCACCAGATGTAAGCGAGAGGCCACCGCAAGCTACCAGATGTAAGCGACACGTGAGTTGGGAGCACCGCTGTCGCCAGATGTAAGCAAGTGGCCACCGCAAGCCACCAGAATATGAGTGACACGAGAGATTGGGAGCACCGCGTCACCAGGTGTGAGCGAGACGAGAGATGGACTTGGGTGGGTCAGTGAAAAGGGGTTTTTTTCTTGAAAAGATATGAGACCCCCCAAGAGACCCCCGTGTCCCCGGGTGGAGGACGAGATGGTGGAGCTGGACCCTGTGTGGCTTGGGCTGTCTGCTGTGTCTCTCCTTCTGCCTTACGGACGTGTCCTTTTATGCGGCGGTTCCCTTCGAGGGCAGATGTTTGTTCCTGTGCGAAAAGAGAAAGCCGGGCTGCATCTGCGTCCTGCCCAAGGAGAAGGGCAGCTGTTTGGACGGAGCTGTGAAGTGTACATCCGGTCTTGCTACGTAGTGTTGACATCGCTCGGCCACGCGCAAGGCTCGTCCTCGAGCCGACTGTAACGCTTGAAACGATGCAGTAGAGGGTCTGTTTGGTATCTACAGATGGATCCTGGTGACCCGAGAGTCGCTAGGCCGTCGCGTGCCAGGGTAGCAGGTGTGGCAGAGGTTTCGCACTGAGGTGCAACATTCAGTAGCGAGGAGGGTCAATCATCTTCAGAAGCTGAAATATAAGTGTATCAGGCCAGTAAAAGGGCTAAGGAGGAGGATGATAATATGTATGTCAATCACCTTACTAAGTTGCAAGAAAAATGAGAGCATATTAAGGACAGTTTGTCACAAGAACGGCGTGTCAAGTAAGGTATTAATTACTTAACGAGTTCACTAAGGTACCATCATATTGAAGAAAGAAAAATTAATTGAATAAGAATTCCATATCTTTGGGGTAAATAGGCAAGTATATATGCTTCGAACACATAGGCAGCTGGGCGTGAACTTAATTCTAGCAGTGCGCGTCTCGGCGCTTCAATCGTATGAGCGTAAGTGTGCGGCGGCCGCAGGATTCCTTCGTTTACGGCCATGAGCCGGGCTTAAAATTAACTTGCGGTGATTGTAACCGAGTAAGCCTATATAAAGCATGGTGTCTCCAATGTGTTGCCATTATTTTCAGCTGGAGACACTACCATCAGTACATATTCACCAAACCTTAAACTAAAGAAGCATAAACTCCAGCATTGGTGAGGACAAGATATCGAACTTCGAGAGGACGTCGTAAAAGAGATTTGGGTTCAGTTATTAGTCATAGGGATGGCACATAGTAAAATACGCAATCTTAGAGTGAATTCCGAGTAGAGTGGGCAGGTAGGTAGGATAGTCAGGTGATCGAAATCTACGTGTGAACGAGCGACAGATTAGCACGGCAAGTATGAAGAAACAGTGATACAAAGAACAATATAGTGTATACACAGAATATAACAATACGCAAGAAGTAATGAAGTGATTACTGATAGGAATAACATATAAGAGAAAAATAGATAATTTCATTAATTCGACACAAATAAACATGAATAATATGATGAGAGCAGCCAGACATAACATTAATTAATTAAACTCGAAGGTACTCATTTGTTCTAAGAGAAATGATATATGCTAAATTGTGCGATCTGAGGATAAAAATGATAATAGACAGAAAAATACTAACACAATACATCAATTACGGGATGGTTAGGGCTGGGGAATGAGGTGTGAAGTGAGGGTGCGTGTCACTTAGGTTTGATCTCAGTGTGTGATTGTGTTGAAAAAAACAATGGTTGACAGGGAGAAGTTATGTAGTATAGAGTTTGTAGTGTGCGTTCGTAGAGTGGCGTGTACTTGAATTTGAAAGAAGGCAACTTGTATGCAAGGTGTGGGTGGGTATAGGGAGGGCAATAGTTACTCTGGCACTAATAGGTACACTTACTTTTAATAGTAACGAGGAAGATTGTTGGTGCTGGATAGAACTGCGACATCCTGGCTGTGTTGACGAGGGTTCGCGAAGAATTAGCGAGGCAGGTGAGCCGGATTGGCGAGTGTGGCGGCGTAGAGTGCGAGGATATATCTTCAGTGACTTCGTCAGGAGGGTAGCACAGGCGTGAGTGGTCAGCACGAAGTAGTAGGACAGACATGGTGCGGGTAGGCGTGATCGAAGAGGACTTGGAAGCGATGGCTGGGCGTTAAAAGAGGCGGGGAGGCACTTCGCGTGGATCGGCAACAGGCGTCGGCGAGGAGCGAGGTGGTAGGCGTTGGCGTTGTGAGATTCTTGAACACCGCTGCCATCAGATGTAAGCGAGTGACCACCGCAAGCCACCAGATGTAAGCGAGAGGCCACCGCAAGCTACCAGATGTAAGCGACACGTGAGTTGGGAGCACCGCTGTCGCCAGATGTAAGCAAGTGGCCACCGCAAGCCACCAGAATATGAGTGACACGAGAGATTAGGAGCACCGTGTCACCAGATGTGAGCGAGACGAGAGATGGACTTGGGTGGGTCAGTGAAAAGGGGCTTAGCTTGCTGGTTTATTCTTGAAGACAGATATGAGACCCCCCAAGAGACCCCCGTGTCCCCGGGTGGAGGACGAGATGGTGGAGCCGGACTCTGTGTGGCTTGGGCTGTCTGCTGTGTCTCTCCTTCTGCCTTACGGACGTGTCCTTTTATGCGGCGGTTCCCTTCGAGGGCGGATGTTTGCTCCTGTTCGAAAAGAGAAAGCCGGGCTGCATCTGCGTCCTGCCCAAGGAGAAGGGCAGCTGTTTGGACGGAGCTGTGAAGTGTACATCCGGTCTTCCTACGTAGTGTTGACAGGGGACGTCGCCGCCGTGGCAAAAGTGTTAGCGTGCCGAACCGCGGATAATTAGGAAGGGCATCCAATCAGGCAAGGGTGGCATTTCCAAATAACCTCTCAAAAATGAAAGGAGGCCTATGTCCTGCACTGGAATAAATGGCTGTTGGAAAACACACACACTCGCGCGGGGCGCACGCACACGCAAACATACACACACATATAATTGCATGTTTGCAGTTCCTGGAAGGGCTCGCGTACACTTTGATTGTTCATAGTAATGTCTTCAAATACTATCCGGGACTTGAATGCAAATAATAGCGACAATTACAAATGCAATAGAGATGCACGTCCAATATTTACATCACTTATGTAGCAATAACAACATGAATTTCACCCACAACACTGGCTGTAAATTACGTGCGATTAACACTTTCAAGTGGACTCTTTACATGCATGACTTGGCAAGGCAATGATACAGTGCATAGCGTTTATAAAATAACTGTTAAAAACTTTCGTACAAAAAAGTTCAGCGTTTCTTTATGTCAAGTGTTCTCAGTTAACTTCATCCTCATATACTGTAAGTTTTAAACCCATGGTGCCGGATAATCACACTGTCTCTTGCCGTTTAATTTAATGAATGTTGTCTGTATTTGTGTGTATATATATACATGTGTGTGTGTGAGTGAGTGAGTGTGCGTGCGTGCGTGTGTACGTGCGGGTGTGTGTGTGTGTGTGTGAATGCACGATACTTTTACAATACTGGGCATCACAGAGAATATGCAGCAACAAAATATCAAATCGTCAGCTTGATGCATGCATGGTGAAACACACTACCCTACTGTTGCTATGATGCGAAAACCCACAATGCACAAACTAGATTTACTGAAAATGAAACAACAATATCGAATATTCAGAACTGCAGATGAAATCCAGGAATATTTCGAATCTGTTGTCTCATTTTCATTTTCTATACATTGTGGGTTTTTCCTATCAATTTGATGTATGAAAATCCCTTACTTAAATCATACGTGCTGTTCCAAGCAGGTGAAAGGGAAATACTGGCTCAACCCAAACATGCACAGGAAATTTTCCATACAAGGTAACTGATGTTCTAATGATAAATAAATAATAAATTCGTAGGTGGAATAACTATAAACACATAATAAATGCTATTCTTGGAAATACCTCTGACAGCTGGGGTTGTCAGATAAAATGGTCAGGGCAAAACCATGATTAAAACATGATTTGTGTTGTCCTCTGTCTGTAGATAGAAAGTCGACTCGGGAAAAAAAAATGAAGAATTATGATAGCAATAAGAGATTTATTAAATGACCACTTGAAGAAAAAAAAAAAAAAAAAAAAAAAAAAAAAAAAAAAAAAAACTTTTTTTATTTGTCAAAGTTTCTAGTAAATAGTTTGTATTCAATTTGTAATGACTTACGTGTATATGAAATTAAAAGTTAACATTACTATCTGTCAGTGAAATATATTATTCATTATATTTACACGCACGCACACACCCACGCACAGGCACAAGTACACAGGTATGTTTGTAGAATTCCAATTATATCTCTTGACTCCATGTGTGTGTGTGTGTGTGTGTGTGTGTGTGTGTGTGTGTGTGTGTGTGTGTGTGTCTGTGTGCGTGTGTGTGTGCGTGTGTGCGTGTGTTTGAAAAGTATGTGAATAAGAGCCTTTGAGAGAGATAGCCCGTAAGGAGCCTCACCTTATGCATTGGTTTCCACTGGAAGTTTCTTTTAATTTCGTTTTCTCGCCGCCTTTCTTAGATGGTCTCAAAATCCTCTTTGATCACCTTTCAAAAGATTTTCAAAGGCTTCCGCTTTTATTTTCATCTAGTTTTTTTCTCTCTCTCTCTTTCTTTCTTCCTTTCTCTCTCTCCCTCTCTTCTTCCTATCTTCATCACACTTTCTTTTCTTTTCTCTTTTTTTTCTCTCTCTCTTTATCCTTTTCTTCTTCATTTTCTTTCTTTGAAGATTTCCAATTATCCATCCTCTCTGCGCCTTTGTGTTTTGTCTCACTTCCCATTTTTATCTCCCTTCGTACTTTTCCAAAGCCGTAAAGAGGAACAGAGATGTACAAAAGACACACGGAAAAATAACATAATATACATATTTCTAATCGAAAAGCAAATTTATACAAAACACAATATACATTTTTTATATATCTTTCTCCTAATTGACATTTAACATTTTCCTACACACAATATACATCATCCCATCTAGCTATTTTGTATGCATTGTATATTGCATGCTGATATATATTGTTTATGAACGTCAAACGTACGATATCAATCTTAATACTTGAATAGATGTGTTCTAACAATAGTAAAATGTACTGAATTTCCCGTCTGCCTCTGTGCTAACCCGGTCGCGTCAGAGTAGATAAGTTAATTAATTTTGATAAAGAAAGAGAGATAAGGAAAGATAAAGAGGGGGGTAATGAAAGAGAAGATGAGAGGCAGAGAGACAGGAAAGGTAAACAGAGATACAGATGTTCAGAGATATATAAAATATATACATATATACATATATATACATATGCATATATATATATATATATATATATATATATATATATATATATATATATATATATATATAGAGAGAGAGAGAGAGAGAGAGAGAGAGAGAGAGAGAGAGAGAGAGAGAGAGAAAATTAGAAAATCTGAACCCAAAATATACAGTACAGGAATACTCCCAATTTTCCTACTAGATAAATACACTCACCATAAACTTACTCCATTTCTACTTCTACGCCACTTTCTTTCTACTGCCTTCGCACAATTTTTTTTTTTCCGCAGGAGAAAAAAATAAATAAATCTCAAACGAACAAAAGGATATATTTATCTCTATCTCGGAACTCTGACTCAAATTACCAGGTTTCTTTTTAACTTATAACAAAAT
>NC_051395.1:47272303-47297981 GCF_015228065.2 Penaeus monodon | reverse complement strand
AAAAAAATTGTGCGAAGGCAGAGAAAGAAAGTGGCGTAAAGTAAAAAGGGTAAGTTTTGGTGAGTGTATTATCTAGTTGGAAAATTGGGAGTATTCCTGTACTGTATATTTGGGTCAGATTTCTACTTTTCTTCTCTCTCTCTCTCTCTCTTTTTCTCTCTTCTTCTCTCTCTCTCTCTCTATATATATAATATAATATATATATATATAATTATTACATATATATATATAATAATTATTATATATATATAATATTATATATATATATATATATATTATATATATATATATATTATATATATATATATTATACATACATATGTGTGTGTTGTGTGTGTGTGTTGGTGGGGTTGTGTGCATATATATATTTATATTTAGCATATATAAATTGTATTATATACACACACACACACACATTATATATATATATTTAATTTTAAAATATATTTATCTAATTATATATATATATATATATATAATATATATTATATATATATATATATGCATATGTATATATATGTATATGTATATTTTATATATTCTGAACATCTGTATCTCTGTTTACCTTTCCTGTCACTCTTCCTCTCTTCTTCTCTTTCATTACCCCCCCCCTTTCATCTTCCCCTATCTCTCTTTCTTTATCAAAATTAATTAACTTGTTTACTCTGACGCGACCGGGTTAGCACAGAGGCAGACGGGAAATTCAGTACATTTTACTATTGTTAGAACACATTTATTCAAGTATTTAGACTGATATCGTACGTTCGACGTTCATAAACAATATATATCAGCATGCAATATACAATGCATACAAAATAGCTAGATGGGATGATGTATATTGTGTGTAGGAAAATGTTAAATGTCAATTAGGGGAAAGATATATAAAAAATGTATATTGTGTTTTGTATAAATTTGCTTTTCGATTAGAAATATGTACATTATGTTATTTTTCCGTGTGTCTTTTGTACATCTCTGTTCCTCTTTACGACTTTGGAAAAGTACGAAGGGAAATAAAAATGGAAAGTGAGACAAAACACAAAGGCGCAGAGAGGATGGATAATTGGAAATCTTCAAAGAAAGAAAATGAAGAAGAAAAGGATAAAGAGAGAGAGAGAAAAAAAGAGAAAAGAAAAAAAAAGTGTGATGAAGATAGGAAGAAGAGAGGGAGAGAGAGAGAAAGGAAGAAAGAAAGAAAGAGAAAAAAAAAAACTAGATGAAAATAAGAGCGGAAGCCTTTGAAAATCTTTTGAAAGGTGATCAAAGAGGGTTTTGAGACCATCTAAGAAAGGCGGCGAGAAAACGAAATTAAAAGAAACTTCCAGTGGAAACCAATGCATAAGGCGAGGCTCCTTACGGGCTATCTCTCTCAAAGGCTCTTATTCACATACTTTTCAAACACACGCACACACGCACACGCACACGCACACGCACACAGACACACACACACACACACACACACACACACACACACACACACACACACATGGAGTCAAGAGATATAATTGGAATTCTACAAACATACCTGTGTACGTGTGCGTGTGCGTGGGTGTGTGCGTGCGTGTAAATATAATGAATAATATATTTCACTGACAGATAGTAATGTTAACTTTTAACTTCATATACACGTAAGTCATTACAAATTGAATACAAACTATTTACTAGAAACTTTGACAAATAAAATAAGTTTTTTTTTCCCCTTCAAGTGGTCATTTAATAAATCTCTTATTGCTATCATAATTCTTTATTTTTTTTCCCGAGTCGACTTTCTATCAACAGACAGAGGACAACACAAATCATGTTTTAATCATGTTTTTGCCCTGATCATTTTAGCTGACAGCCCCAGCTATCAGAGGTATTTCCAAGAATAGCATTTATTATGTGTTTATAGTCATTCCTCCTACGAATCTATTATTTATTTATCATTAGAACATCAGTTACCTTGTATGGAAAATTTCCTGTGCATGTTTGGGTTAAGCCAGTATTTCCCTTTCACCTGCTTGGAACAGTACGTATGATTTAAGTAAGGGATTTTCGTACATCAGATTGATAAAAAAAAACGCAATGTATAGAAAATGAAAATGAGACAACAGTTTCGAAATATTCCTGGATTTCATCTGCAGGTCTGAATATTCGAAATTGTTGTTTCATTTTCAGTAAATCTAGTTTGTGCATTGTGGGTTTTCGTATCATAACATCAGTAGGGTAGTGTGTTTCACCATGCATGCATCAAGCTGACGATTTTGGTATTTTGTTGCTGCATATTCTCTGTGATGCCCAGTATTGTAAAAGTATCGTGCATTCACACACACACATACACCCGCACGTACACACGCACGCACGCACACTCACTCACTCACAACACACATGTATATATATACACACAAAATACAGACAACATTCTTTAAAATTTAAAACGGCAAGGGGACAGTGGTGATTATCCGGCACCATGGGTTTAAAACTTACAGTATATGAGGATAAGTTAACTAGAACACTTGACATAAAGAAACGCTGAACTTTTTGTACGAAATTTTTTAAAACAGTTTTTTATAAACGCTATGCACTGTATCATTCCCTTTTGCCACGTCCTGCATGTCACGAGTCCACTTGATAGTGTTAAACGCACGTAATTTACAGCCAGTGTTGTGGCTGAAATTCATGTGTTGTTATTGCTCCATTAGTGCTGTAAATTTTGGACGTGCATCTCTATTGCGTTTGTAATTGTCGCTTTTATTTTGCATTCAAGTCCCGGATAGTATTTGAAGACATTACTATGAACAATCAAGTGTACGCGAGCCCTTCCGGGAACTGCAAACATGCAATTATATGTGTGTGTATGTTGCGTGTGCGTGCGCCCCGCGCGAGTGTGTGTGTTTCCAACAGCCATTTTATTCCAGTGCAGGACATAGGCCTCCTTTCATTTTTGAGAGGTTATTGGAAATGCCACCCTTGCCTGATTGGTGCCTTTCCTAATTACCCGCGGTTCGGCACGCAAAACACTTTGCCACGGCGGCGACGTCCCCTGTCAACACTACGTGGGAAGCCCGGATTACATTCACACATCCGTCCAACAGCTGCCTTCTCCTTGGGCAGGACGCAGATGCAGCCCGGCTTTCTCTTTCGAACAGGACAAACATCCGCCCTCGAAGGGAACCGCCGCATAAAAGGACACGTCCGAAAGGCAGAAGGAGAGACACAGCAGACAGCCCAAGCCACACAGAGTCCGGGCTCCACCACTGGGCCTCCACCGGGGACACGGGGGTCTCTTGGGGGGTCTCATATCTGTCTTCAAGAATAAACCAGCAAGCTAACCCCCTTTTTCACTGACCCACCCAAGTCCATCTTCGTCTCGCTCACATCTGTAAACGGTGCCCCCAATCTCTCGTGTCACTCATATTCTGGTGGCTTGCGGTGGCCATTTGCTTACATCTGGCGACAGCGGTGCTCCCCCCAATTTCCGGGGGTCCGCTTACATCTGGTGCTGCGGTGGCACCTCGCTTACTCTGATGGCAGCGGTGTTCAAGAATCCACAACGCCAACGCCTACCACCTCGTCCTCGCCGACGCCTGTTGCCGATCACGCGAAGTGCCTCCCCGCCTCTTTTAACGCCCACCCATCGCTTCCAAGTCCTCTTCGATCACGCCTACCCGCACCTGTCTGTCCTACTACTTCGTGCGCCCACTCACCCCTGTGCTACCCTCCTGACGAAGTCACTGAAGATTATCCTCGCACTCTACGCCGCCACACCGCCAATCCGGCTCACCTGCCTGCTAATTCTTCGCGAACCCTCGTCAACACAGCCAGGATGTCCCAGTTCTATCCAGCCCAACAATCTTCCTCTTTACTATTAAAAGTAAGGTACCTATTAGTGCCAGAGTAACTATTGCCCTCCCTATACCACCCACACCTTGCATACAAGTTGCCTTCTTCAAATTCAAGTACACCCCACTCTACGAACGCACACTACAAACTTATATTTAATAACTTTCCTGTCAACCTTTGTTTTTTTTAACACAATCACACACTGAGATCAAACCTAAGTGACACGCACCCTCATTTCCCACACCTCATTCCCCACCCCTAACCATTCCGTAATGATGTATTGTGTTAGTATTTTCTGTCTATTATCTTTTTTATCCTCAGATCGCAAAATTTTAGCATTATCATTTTTTTTAGAACAAATGAGTACCTTCGAGTTTAAAAATTATGTTATGTTGGCTGCTCTCATCATATTATCCATGTTTATTTGTGTCAAATTTAAATGAAATTATCTTTTTTTTTCCTTATATGTTATTCCTATCAGTAATCACTTTATTTCTTCTTGCGTATTTTTATATTCTGTGTATACACTATATTGTTCTTTGTATCACTGTTTCTTCATACTTGCCGTGCTAATCTGTCGCTCGTTCACACGTAGATTTCGATCACCGACTATCCCTTTCCTACCTGCCCACTCTACTCGGAATTCACTCTAAGATTGACGATTTTACTATGTGCCATCCCTATGACTAATAACGAACCCAAAACTCTTTTACGACGTCCTCTCGAAGTCGATATCTTGTCCTCAAATGCTGGAGTTTATGCTCTTTAGTTTAAGGTTTTGGGGAAAATGTACTGATGGGGGTGTCTCCAGCTGAAAATAATGGCAACACATTGGGAGACACCATGCTTTTTATAGGGTTACTCGGTTACAATCAACGCAATTTAATTTTAAAACCCGGCTCATGGCCGTAAACGAAAGGAACCCTGCGCCCGCCGCCCGAAAGAATTACGCTCATACGATTGAAAACGCCGAGACGCGCACTGTTTGATTTTCACCGCAAGTTAATTTTAAGCCCGGCTCATGGCCCTAAACGAAGGAATCCTGCGGCCCCGCCACACTTACGCTCATACGATTAAAGCGCCCAGACGCGCAACTGTTTGAATTAAGTTCACGCCCAGCTGCCTATGTGTTCGAAGCATATAACTTGCCTATTTACCCAAAGATATGGAATCTTATTCAATTAATTTTTCTTTCTTCAATATGATGGTACCTTATGAACTCGTTAAGTAATTAATACCTACTTGACACGCCCCTTTTGTGACAAACTGTCCTTAATATGCTCTCATTTTTCTTGCAATTAGTAAGGTGATGACAAACATATTATCATCCTCCTCCTTAGCCCTTTTACTGGCCTGATACACTTATATTTCAGCTTTGAAGATGATTGACCCTCCTCGCTACTGAATGTTCACCTCAGTGCGAAAACCTCTGCCACACCGCTACCCTGGCACGCGACGGGCCCAGCGACTCTCGGGTCACAGGAACCATCTGTAGATACCAAACAGACCCTCTACGCATCGTTTCAAGCGTTACAGTCGGCTCGAGGACGAGCCTTGCGCGTGGCCGAGCGATGTCAACACTACGTAGCAAGACCGGATGTTTCACTTCACACTCCGTCCAAAAAAAGCTGCCCTTCTCCTTGGGCAGGACGCAGATGCAGCCCGGCTTTCTCTTTTCGCACAGGAACAAACATCCGCCCTCGAAGGGAACCGCCGCATAAAAGGACACTCCGTAAGGCCAGAAGGAGAGACACAGCAGACAGCCCAAGCCACACACAGGGGCCCGCTCCACCATCTCGTCCTCCACCCGGGGACCCCGGGGGTCTCTTGGGGGGTCTCATATCTGTCTTCAAGAATAAACCAGCAAGCTAAGCCCCTTTTCACTGACCCACCCAAGTCCATCTCTCGTCTCGTCACACCCGGTGACGCGGTGCTCCCAATCTCTCGTGTCACTCATATTGGTGGCTTGCGGGGCCACTGCTTACATCTGGCGACAGCGGTGCTCCCAACTCACGTGTCGCTTACATCTGGTAGCTTGCGGTGGCCTCTCGCTTACATCTGGTGGCTTGCGGTGGTCACTCGCTTACATCCCTACTGACACCTGCACTCGACCTCTCAAGCGATACACGGTTTTTCGCTGTGAGATCGGGCTCGAGCCAGGGAGTCGGAGCACAGGACTTTACGGGCTGCCGCGTTTGGGAATTGAACTCAGGATCACAAGGGCCGGAGTCCAGTGCTCTAACCACTGGGCTATCGCGGCAGTCATAAATATATATATGTGTGTGTGCGTGTTTGTCAAAACCATCTAAGAAAGGCGACGAGAAAACGAAATTAAAAGAAACTTCCAGTGGAAACCAATGTATAAGGCGAGACTCCTTGCGGGCTCTCTCTCTCAAAGGCTCTTTCCTCACATACTTTGCAAACACACACACAAACACACACACACACACATTAGTGTCAATAGATATAATTGGTATTCTACAAACATACATACATGTGTGCGTGCGTGTGTATATATAATGAATATTTTTCACTGACATAGTATAGAGTTAATTTCTAATTTCATTTACACAGTATGCCATTACAAAAAGAATACAAACTATTTATTAGAAACTGTGACTAGTAAAAAAAAAAAGGAAACGTTTCTTTCTTCAAGTGGGCAATTTCTTAATGCCTTTACAATTCTTAATTTTTTCCCCTGAGTCGACTTTGTATCAATAGATAGAGGACAACACAAATCATGTTTTAATCATGTTTTTACCCTAATGATTTTAGCTGACAACCCTAGCTATCATACCTTGTATAGATAGTTTCCTGTGCATGTTTTGTTTAAGCCAGTATTTCCTTTTCACCTGCTTGGAACAGTGCGTATGATTTAAGTAAGGGATTTTCATACATCAAATTGATACAAAAAACAACAACAATGTATAGAAAATGAAAATGAGACAACAGTTTCGAAATATTCCTGGATTTCATCTACAGGTCTAAATATTCGAAATTGTTGTTTCATTTTCAGTAAATCTAGTTTGTGCATTGTGGGTTTTCGTATCATAGCATCAGTAGGGTAGTGTGTTTCACCATGCATGCATCAAACATGATTTGATATTTTGTTGCCTGCATATTCTCTGTGATGCCCAGTACTGTAAAAGTATCGTGCATTCACACACACACCCGCACGTACACAGCACATACGCCGCAACCACTCACTAAATACATTTCACACACAAATACTATAAATAGATAATATTCATACATTACTATAAAAAAATATATATATATATCTTTAATTTTTTTTATATATATATATATATATATATATATATATATATATATATCCAGACAACATCATTAAATTAAACGGCCAAGGAGACAGTGTAATTATCGGCACCATGGGTTTAAAACTTACAGTATATGAGGATAAAGTTAACTAAGGACACTTGACATAAAGAAAAGCTGAACTTTCTTGTACGAAAGTTTTTAACAGTTGTTTTATAAACGCTATGCACTGTATCATTGCCTTTGCCAAGTCATGCATGTAAAATTCCACTTGAAAGTGTTAATCGCACGTAATTTACAGCCAATGTGTGGGTGAATTTCATGTGTCGTTATTGCTACATAAGTGATGTAAATATTGCACGTGCATCTCTATTGCGTTTGTAACCGTCACTATTATTTGTATTCAAGTCCCGGATAGTATTTGAAGATATTACTATGAACAATCGAAAGTGTACGCGAGCCCTTCCAGGAACTGCAACATTGCAATTATATGCGTGTGTGTGTGTGTGCGTGCGTGCGTTTTTGTGTGTGTATGTGTGTGTGTGTTTGTGTGGTGTGTGTGTGTGTGTGTGTGTGTGTGTGTGTGTGTGTGTGTGTGTGTGTGTGTGTGGTGTTGGTGTGTGTGTGTGTGTGTGTGTAGTATATACATACAAACACACACAGACAATATACTAGATAAATATATATATATAAGTATATATATATATATATATATATATATATCTATATATATATATATATATATGTGTGTGTGTGTGTGTGTGTGTGTATATATATATATATATATAATATTATATTTTTTTTTTATATATTATATGTATGTATGTATATAATTCAATACACGTCATTACTCGGGGTATCAAAAAGAAAAAAAACCTCCATGAGTTACATGCTTATTCAAAGTCATGCAACCTTTAATGCATATTTCCAATAACTAAATGATATATATTTCATTCTACATCAACAGTTCCATTAACCAAATGATTATATGCTTTGGAATTAGAAACTTGGGAACATGTTAAACATCCAGTTACAGAAAAGCCAAATATTAATCATATATTTTTAACAAATTGATTCGTAACCTAGCAATCGCAAGCATTATTAAAAAAAAGCAAACTTAAAATCGCATTTATTATTTTCAAATCATTATAAATGAGAGTATTAATTCCAAAGAATGATAAGCATCTTTTATATTCAGTCTGTCTAGGGTCTCTCCGTCAGATAGGAAACAAAGAGTAATGAATATAATGTAACTAATATACAGAACATTACTTTACAAGGGCTGATGAAATGACGTACATCTAATTTTATATCTTTGTGACATTGGTATTTCAAGTTCTCCATTATTTCATGTCATTTTTAAAATAAATTTTCGATTCAGAATTCACCAAAATTCGAAGGTTGGCCAATAGTGCATTCAAGCGTAATATAATTCGGATAAAGTTTCTACTTTCGGATTTTCTACGGATCAAAAATCTATCAAAATCAGAAAATCTCTGAAGAGGTGATCGAATATTCAGGTCCTTCTCAATTGCAAACAACAAAGGAAATTCTAAATGTGCAGCGGTTGAATACATAACTAAATGTTGCGTATATATTTGCACTTTGCATGTTTCCTTGTTAAGTATTGTAACAAGAGTAAAAATATAATAATAATTTTTGCATATCAAAAGGGTTGTACAATATTATTCATGTTTCTTGTCTATAGTAAATAAAATCACCAAACTCAACATTCCGTTTACAAAATTGATTTAAAAATTAATTCTGCAGCACACACAAAAAAAAGCACGACCGCAACACAACAACAACAAAAAGACCACACACACACACACACACACACACACACACACACACACACCCCCCCACACACACGGCCCCACACACAAACACCCCCAACACACACCCCACACACACACACATCCACATACACACATACAAAATCTATATTTGTTTCTCTTTTTCCTATATTTCTTCTTCCTCGCCTCCATTCTCCTCTTCCCCTTCGTCTCCTTCCTCCTCTTTCCTTCCTCTCCTTTTCCTATTTTTACTTTCCTTTCCACACGGCCAATTGACCCCCCCCCCCATCGTCCCAAACTCCAAGGTTTTGAACTTCCATTTTCCAAAACCCCAAGTTCCTTTTATTTTATTTTTATCAGATTTTCCCTTTAAGACTATGAAATGATAATGATTTTTTTTAAAATCTATTTTTATTTATTTTTAGCTATGGGTCTGTTTTTGCAGTCATTATATTTGCCTGTATTATTTTATTAACATTATTTCGTATTAACTAGGAGTTTATAATTTTTTTAGTTTATATATATATATATATATTTTTGTGGTATCTTCCCCTTCACTCGAAACAAAGCAAAACAAATAGATAAAAATAAATAGATAAAGAAAAAAAAACATGAAAATAAGAGAAAACTAAAAAATTGCAAACAAAATTAACACGTAGATCAGGTGTTTTTAAGAACATCACACAGATCACCGTTTTTCTTGATCATAATGACTTTGCAATGAAGAAAAACGCTTGAAATTATCCATTTGCTGAATTAGTACATTATTTCATTTACCCATCGATAGATTAGTTCCATTCGTTCAATTATCTATCGATAGATTAGTTCCATTCGTTCAATTATCTATCGTTAGATTAGTACCATTTGTTCATTCATCATCTGGAACAAAGATTTTCTATCCATGAATAATGAAATGAAATCATCTATATTAGCATTTGTTCATCTATCTTTTTGATAGATGAGCAAATAGTTTTAGATAATGAAATGAAGGAATGAGGTTATTGATATTGGAAAGAAAAACTTGAATTTAATTGTCAGTTTGAAAAATAGATAGATAGATGGATAGATGGATGGATAGATAGATATATAGATAGTTAGATAGAGAGAGATATACAGATAGATAGATAGATAGATAGATAGATAGACAAAGACAGATAGATAGATAGATAGATACATAGAGAAAGAGAGAGAGAGAGAGAGAAATAGACAGACAAATAGATAGATAGAAAATAGACAGAGAGAAGAGAGAGAGAGAGAGAGAGAGAGAGAGAGAGAGAGAGAGAGAGAGAGAGAGAGAGAGAGAAATAGATAGATAGATAGATAGATAGAGAGCGAGAAAGAACCGGACTTCCTCTTTAACTCTCTCTGCGATCAAAAGACGATTTATTGGTCGCTTCATTAACAACGTACCTAAAACGATATTCACCGATAACCTATGTCGCTGGAAAATGCACGCATCTTAAAAAAAAACCTTATTATCGTTTTTTATTTTATTTTTATACCTTTCCTCTTTTAATACAGGTTAAATATCGTTAATGATTTTTATTTTTATTTTTTTTTCTATTTTTAGGAAGTATGATTTTTTTTTATATAAAAGAAAATTATGTCTAATATTTGTGTTTCCCATTCTTTATTGACAGGTATTTATGTCGAGTTATCTCTTTTTAGCGTTCGGGTCTGTCATTGATCTGAATATTCGTAATCTGTTTGTATCTAGGATATGTTTACGCACACACAACACACACACACACACAAAAACACACACAAACAAAAAATACACACAAAAAACATACACACACACCCCAAAAAAAAAACACACACACACACACACACACCACACACACACACACACACACACACAACACACACACACACACATACATATATATATATATATATATATATATATATATATATATTATATAAAATATATATAATACGAAAGTGTGGCATTCTGGCATTCCTTCTCCGACCGCCGAACTTAATGCCTTTCCTCCCCTTCCCCCCCCTCCCCACCCCCAAAACCTGCCTCCCAACCCCCCTCCCGACCCCCAACCCCTGATCACCATATTCAAGTTCGGAGACTAGAAAATTAGGGGCGATTAGACAGGGCGAAATTCTTGGGTGGGAGGTTGAGGGGAGGCTGCTGTGTCATGAGATGCGCGAGATGGGAAGAAAGAGAGAGAGAGAGATGCGGAGAGAAAGAGAGAAGTGGAAAGCGAGAAGTGGAAAGAGAGAAGGGGTGGGGAAGAGAGAGGGGGAGAGAGAGAGAGGAGAGAGAGAGAGAGGAGAGAAGAGAGAGAGGAGAGAGAGAGAGGAGAAGAGAGAGAGAGAGGAGAGAAGAGAGAAGAGAGAGAAAAGACAGAGAGAGGGGCGAAGTCACACTTATTTTTCCTGGAAGCATTCGGGAGGTAAAAATATCCGAATAGGTAATATCAAAATGATCAGACAATAGACAAAACAGATATTTAATTTGACTATTATAAAAAAAGAAAAAAAAAGGAAAAACGAAAAAGAAACAAAAAAAAACTTGAAGCGCTGTTTTTAAAGACCAAAATATTCAAGGCAGAATGACCTCTTTTCGTTTCACTACATAAGAATAATTGTGCCTCTGATGGCGTATTTCCTCGTTCGCTCGTGCATGAGATTTCCCCAAATCGTCAGAAATTCTTAGACCGCTATGGCCCTTGGTGGAAGCAAATATTATTTTTACCGTCTGTGAATAGTTCGCGTGGCGCCATATTTTCTTTTTCCCTTTTTTTGATTCTGTTCTGGATGCTTGTCTGTCTCGCTGGACATTCTGCCCATCCTGTCTGTTAGTCTGGGTTTTCCGTCGGTTCTGTCTTTTGGTTTTGTCTCGTCTGTCGGTCAGTTTGTCTCTGTTTCTTTCTCTCTCTCTGTTTTCCTCCTTTCCCTTCTCTATCTTTTTTTTTCTTTCCCTTTAACGCTCTCTTTCTTTCTCTTTCCATCCTTCTTCAGTTCTCTTTCTTTCTTTGCCCCCCCCCCCTCTCTCTCTCTCTCTCTCACTTCTTTCTTTATCATTTTCTCTCCCTCTCCCTCTTTCTTCTTATCCATTCCCACTCCCCCCCTCTCCCTTCCCTCCTCCTTTCTACCCCCACCCCCTCCCTCTCATTACCCCCCCCCCCCCCCCCATTCACCATTTTGAGAATCACCTCGCTCGTCCTTCCTCAAGATAAAACCGCTTCTGGAAACCACTTCTGAAAAAACCGCTTCTGGGAAAACCCCTTAAAACCGCTTCTGGAAAACGCTTCCCGAAAACCGGTTCTGAAAACCCCTTTAAAACCGCTTCTGAAAAACCCCCTCCTGGAAAAAACCGCTCCTTAAAACCGCTTCTGGAAACCGCTTCTGAAAACCGCTTCTGGAAACCGCTTCTGAAAACCGCTTCTGGAAAACACTTCTGTCGCCCCTTCTCCCGTCCGACCGTGAGCGATACAGCATCCGGGACCCCACGCATACTCGCGTAGGTCGAAGATGCTCGGGAGATAAGGGGTTAAAGGTGAAAGTGCAAAGGTGAGAGCGACGCCTCAGGATGCGGAGAAGGTAAGTAGATGTGACTTCGTTTCCCCTTCCTCTCTTTCTCTCTCCACACACAAACTCTCTTTTTTTCTCAATAACTCTTTTTCTCTTTTTCTTTGTCTTTTCTTTGTCCCTACGTTTATTTAAATAATATATATAATATATATATTATATATTATAAAATATTTTTTTATATATATATTATTTTATATATATTATATAAAAATTTTTATCAATATCTATATTATATATATAATATTATATATTATTATATTTTATATATATATTATAGTATATTATATATATATTTTTTTTTTTTTTTTTTTTTTTTTGTTGTGTTTGGTTTTTTTGTTGGTTGTTTTCTATTTTTTTTTTCTTTGTATTAATTATTTTATATATAATATAATATATATAATATATATATTTTATATTTTTAATATAATTTTGGTGTTGTGTGTGTGGTGTGGGGTTTTTGTGTGTGGTGTGTAGTAAAGGGTGCACACCCCCACAACAAAACCAAAACATGTATGTGTTTGTGTGTGTGTCTTTACGTGTCTATGTGTGAAATGTGTACCATGTGAGTCTGACGTGAGGGGGGCGTATTTTTGGCTTTGTACCCTTACATCAACAACCTTTTCCCTTCCCCAGGATACCAGCGTCTCCCAATCATTTTTTTTCCCCCGGGGGGGCCTCAAGATTGTGTTTTCGTCTACAACTTCGACGCTCGAATTTCGTTTCCTTCCCGGGTACCATTAGGGATTGCTTAAAGAAGAAAAAAAAAAATCAAGGGGAAAACTTAAAACTTAAAAAAAACTGTCTGTTTTTCCAGAACTTATTTCCCGAAGCCGAGGAGGGACATCCCCTCGTTCCCTTGTTTTTTTTCTCTATTTTTGTTTCTGTTTATTTTATTTATTTTTAATCTAGGGGGAAAGGGGGGAAATAAATTGTCCCGGGGAAAGGGGGGAAAAAAATATTCGCAAAAAAATTTGCGAAAAATGGTAATTAAATATTTTTGTTTATCATTTCCATAAGTAGAAATTACTTGTAAGTCTACTATAATGGGGTTTTTCTGAAACAATTTTTTGGGAATTTTTCCAACGAGAGGGTTAAAAAAAAAAAAAAAAAGGGAAAAAAAAAAAAATATACATTAAAAATTTTCCCCCGCCATTTTTTCGGCGGAGGGTTTCAAATTCCCCGGATTTACCCCATAAAAAAAATGACAAAAAAACGTACATAGGGTCTACCCCCCCCCCCATATGTAGCTACTTTGCAATCCACTTCCCATAAAAATTATTCAGAAAAAATAACTGAATGACCGTCCCATCAACCGCATGGGGCCTTTGAAAATTTATCAATTTATATATTTAAATTTTTTTAGTTTTTTGCCAAAAAATTTCGTTGCTACATCCCAAAAAGAAAAATTTTCTAAACTTTTTTCTCGCCATAAAAAGTAATGGGGGGGGGGGGTTTTATAAAAGTCAAGATATCATAATTTAAACAATTTTACTTGTCCATTTTTTGACTATTTCCCCCTGTGGGGTACCCCTGTTTAATGCCCAAAAAAAAAATGAGGCTTGCGTTTTGCCCTCTGTAATAAAAAAAATAAAGTAGTAGTGGTTTAAAAATAATAATGTGGGTTTATGGTAATAATGATGATAATGATAATGATAATGATAAAGATAATGATAATGATAATATAATGAAATGATAATGATAATGATTTAAAGTAATGATAAGGGTAATAAAAAATGTAATAATGTAATAATAAAAAAATGATAATAAAATAATAAAATAAAAATTTAAAAACCAGGAGTATTATTATTATTTTTATTATTATTATTTTTTATTATTATTAAATTTTAAATTTTTATTATTATTATTATTATCATTATTTTTAACATTTTTATTATAAATTTTATATTATTTTCATTATTTTATTTTATCCTTTTTATCATTATTATTTTCATTTTTCATTATATTTCATTTATTATCATTATTCATTATCATTATTTTATTATTTATTATCATTTTCATTTAATTTTTTTCAATCATCATTATTACCTCATCATCATTATTTTTATTTCCCCTTTCTACTATTATTATTTTTTTTATTCAGAGGGCAAAAAAGCAAGCCTCATTTTCTTTTTCATATTTTTTTAAAAGTTACTCCGATGTGAATAGATCAAAAAAAAGGGACAGAGTCAATCCCAAAATTTGATATACTTGACATTATATAATCATTACTGTTATGGTCAGAGAAATACGTTTATGAATAATCTTCTTTATTGATGTAGCAACAGTAATTTTGCAAATAACTAATAGTACTTTATATATCAATGATAAATGCAAATGCCTATGCGGTTGATGGGACGGTCATTGAGATGAGGAGAGACGAAGTTTTAATTTCCCCCGGGGTTGAGGCGTCCCTTAAGCAAAAATTACCCCAGACCGACCAGGAGGGGGGGCCCAGATGCGATGGTAAGGGGAGGGGAAGGGGCAAAGAATTTTTTTTAAAGCGGAGAAGTTTTTAAAAAAGGGTTTTTAAGGGGCCCAAGCCAGGAGGGTTTAAAACTTTTTAAAAGGGGTTTTAAACCCCCCCGGTTTAAAAAGGGCAGGGGGGAGGGTTTAAAGGGGGAGCGGTTTAGGAGGGTTTTCAGGGGGGAAAAAGGGGGTTAAAAGGGTTTAAAAAGGTTTTTTAAAGGTTTTCCCAGAAAGGGTTTTTCGGGAAGGAGGCAGGGATTCGTGGTAAGTGGGGGGGGGGGAAAAGGGAGGGGGGGGGGAGAAAGGAGGGGGGAAGGGAGGGGGGGAGGGGGTGGAAAGGGGAAAGGGGAGAGGGAGAAAAAAAAAAAATTTTTGAGGGGGGAAAAAGGGAAGGGGGGGGGGGGGAAAAAAAAAAAAAAAGGGCGAAAAAAAAGGAAGGAAAGAGAAAGAAAAAAAAAAGGGAAAGGAAAAAAAAAAAAAAATTTTGGGAAGGGGGGGAAAGGGGAAAAAAGAAGGAAAAAAACAAAACAAATACCACAGAAAACCAAAAAAAGAAGAAAGGGGGAAACAAAAAAAAACAAAATGGGGAGTGTAAAGGGAAAAAAAAAAAAAAAAAAAAAAAAAAAAGAAAAATGGGCCAAAAATTTTTCCCCCGCTCATAAATTTCTTTCCCCCAAACCTAGCGGCTAAGTTTTGCAAAATTTTTAGTGCCGAGGAAAAAGTCAGGGCCAAAATTTTTCCCTTTTTTGAAACGGAGGTTTCTGCCTTGAAAAAAATTTTTTTTTTTGGGCTTTGTTTTTTTTCTTTTTTCGTTTTTCCTTTTCTTTTTCTTTTTTTTTCTTTTTCTTTTTCCTATCTTTTTTCTTTTTTTACCTTTCCTTTTCCTCCAAAATTTTCCGGTAAAGTTTTTTCTTCTTTTTCCCCCCCCCCCCTCTCTCCTCTCTCTCCCTTTATTTTTCTCTCCCCCTCCTTCTTCTTTTTCCCTTCCCCCCTTTTTTCTTTCTTCTTTCCACTCTCTTTTTTTCCCCCTTCCCCTTTTTTTCCCCCCTCCTCTCCTTTCCCCCATTTCCCCTTACCCTTTTTCCCCCCTCCCCTTCTTTTTTTCCCTCTGGACCCCTGAAAAAACCGGCCCCCCCTAACCTCCCAAAGGGTTTCCCCTCTAACCCTTTTTTAAAGCTCCGAACTTTGAAAAGGGGGGGGGGGGGGGGGGTTTTGGGGGGGTTTTGGGGGGGGGGGGGGGGGGGGGGAAAAAAAATTAAAACCGGTCGGGGGAAAAATGCCGGTTTTAAATTAAAAAAAAAATTTTAAAAAATAATTTTATTTAAATTTTGGGGGGGTGTGGTGGGTGGGGGGGGTTTTGGGGGGTAGTATGAATGTTTTTTGGGGGTTTTTTTTTTGTTTTTTTTGGGGGGGGGGGTTTTTTTTTGTTTACTTTTTTTTTTTTTGTGTTTTTTTTTTGTGGGGTTTTGTTTTTAAAATATTTTAAAAAAAGATTACATTAGATAAATAAAAAAAGTAAAAATAAATAAATAAATAATTAATAAAAAAATTTAAAACTTTTTGGGGTTTTTTTTTTTTTTTTTTTTAAAAAAAAAAAAAAAAAAAAAAAAATTTTTCGTTTTTGTTGGGGGTTTTAAAAAAAAATAAAAAAAATATAACTTTTTTTTTAAATTTTTTTTAAAGGGTGGGTTTGGGTGTGTTTGGTGGGGTTAAAAACCAAAAAAACTTTTTGTGGGGGTTAAAAAGGGCGGGTTTTTGTTTATTATTTAAAACTTTACTTTTCTTTCTTTCCCTTCCCCTTTCCCTTCCCCCCTTTCCAGTCTATCTTTATTTTCTTTTTTCTCATCTCCCCCCCCTTTCCTATTCATTATTATCACTTTTAAAAAAAAATTTTAAACACTTAACCCCTTTAAAAACTTTTATTTCTTTTTTATCAAAATCCATCATTTTTTTTTTCCCCATTTTCGTTTTTTTTAATATTAACCCAAAAAATTATTAAAAAAGATTTTAAAAAATGAGAAAAATGAATATAAATTTTTTTTTATTAAAAAAAAGTTTAGATTTGAATAACAAATGGTACTAATCTAACGATAGATAATTGAACGAATGGAACTAATCTATCGATAGATAATTGAAGGGAATGGAACTAATCTATCGATGGGTAAATGAAATAATGTACTAATTCAGCAAATGGAAAATTTTCAAGCGTTTTCTTCATTGCAAAGTCATTATGATCAAGAAAAACGGTGATCTGTGTGATGTTCTTAAAAACACCTGATCTACGTGTTAATTTTGTTTGCAATTTTTAGTTTTCTCTTATTTTCATGTTTTTTTTTCTTTATCTATTTATTTTTATCTATTTGTTTTGCTTTGTTTCGAGTGAAGGGGAAGATACCACAAAAATATATATATATATATATAAACTAAAAAAATTATAAACTCCTAGTTAATACGAAATAATGTTAATAAAATAATACAGGCAAATATAATGACTGCAAAAACAGACCCATAGCTAAAAATAAATAAAAATAGATTTTAAAAAAATCATTATCATTTCATAGTCTTAAAGGGAAAATCTGATAAAAATAAAATAAAAGGAACTTGGGGTTTTGGAAAATGGAAGTTCAAAACCTTGGAGTTTGGGACGATGGGGGGGGGGGGTCAATTGGCCGTGTGGAAAGGAAAGTAAAAATAGGAAGAAAGGAGAGGAAGGAGAAGAGGAGGAAGGAGACGAAGGGGAAGAGGAGGATGGAGGCGAGGAAGAAGAAGAAATATAGGAAAAAGAGAAAAAAATATATATATGTATGTGTGTATGTGAATGTGTGTGTGTGTGTGTGTGTGTGTGTGTGTGTGTGTGTGTGTGTGTGTGTGTGTGTGTGTGTGTGTGTGTGTGTGTGTGTGTCTGCATATATTATTTTAAAAATCAGATTATGTGTGACATGCACAGAATGAATTGAAAATTTTATAAACGTATTTGAGTTTGCGATTTTATTTACTATAGACAAGAAACATGGAATAATATTGTACAACTTTTGATATGCAAAAATTATTATTATATTTTTACTCTTGTTACAATACTTAACAAGGAAACATGCAAAGTGCAAATATATACGCAACATTTAGTTATGTATTCAACCGCTGCACATTTAGAATTTCCTTTGTTGTTTGCAATTGAGAAGGACCTGAATATTCGATCACCTCTTCAGAGATTTTCTGATTTTGATAGATTTTTGATCCGTAGAAAGTCCGAAAGTAGAAACTTTATCCGAATTATATTACGCTTGAATGCACTATTGGCCAACCTTCGAATTTTGGTGAATTCTGAATCGAAAATTTATTTTAAAAATGACATGAAATAATGGAGAACTTGAAATACCAATGTCACAAAGATATAAAATTAGATGTACGTCATTTCATCAGCCCTTGTAAAGTAATGTTCTGTATATTAGTTACATTATATTCATTACTCTTTGTTTCCTATCTGACGGAGAGACCCTAGACAGACTGAATATAAAAGATGCTTATCATTCTTTGGAATTAATACTCTCATTTATAATGATTTGAAAATAATAAATGCGATTTTAAGTTTGCTTTTTTTTAATAATGCTTGCGATTGCTAGGTTACGAATCAATTTGTTAAAAATATATGATTAATATTTGGCTTTTCTGTAACTGGATGTTTAACATGTTCCCAAGTTTCTAATTCCAAAGCATATAATCATTTGGTTAATGGAACTGTTGATGTAGAATGAAATATATATCATTTAGTTATTGGAAATATGCATTAAAGGTTGCATGACTTTGAATAAGCATGTAACTCATGGAGGTTTTTTTCTTTTTGGATAGCCCCGAGTAATGACGTGTATTGAATTTATATACATACATACATAATATATATAACACACACACAACACACACACATATAATTATATTATATATATATATATATATATATATATATATATATATATATATATATATATTTATCTGTATATGTGTGTGTGTGTTTGTATGTATATACTACACACACACACACACACACACACACACACACACACACACACACACACACACACACACACACACACACACACACACACACACACACACACACACACACACACACACACAAACGCACGCACGCATACACACACACACGCATATAATTGCATGTTTGCAGTTCCTGGAAGGGCTCGCGTACACTTCGATTGTTCATAGTAATATCTTCAAATACTATCCGGGACTTGAATACAAATAATAGTGACGGTTACAAACGCAATAGAGATGCACGTGCAATATTTACATCACTTATGTAGCAATAACGACACATGAAACTCACCCACAACATTGGCTGTAAATTACGTGCGATTAACATTTTCAAGTGGAAATTTTACATGCATGACTTGGCAAAGGCAATGATACAGTGCATAGCGTTTATAAAACAACTGTTAAAAACTTTCGTACAAGAAAGTTCAGCTTTTCTTTATGTCAAGTGTCCTTAGTTAACTTTATCCTCATATACTGTAAGTTTTAAACCCATGGTGCCGGATAATTACACTGTCTCTTGCCGTTTAATTTAATGAATGTTGTCTGGATATATATATATAATAATATATATATATAGTATATATATATATATATATATATATATATTTATATATATATATATATATATATATATATATATTATATATTTGTGTGTGTATGTATGTGAGTGAGTGAGTGTGCGTGCGTATGTGCGTGTGTACGTGCGGGTGTGTGTGTGAATGCACGATACTTTTACAGTACTGGGCATCACAGAGAATATGCAGCAACAAAATATCAAATCATGTTTGATGCATGCATGGTGAAACACACTACCCTACTGATGCTATGATACGAAAACCCACAATGCACAAACTAGATTTACTGAAAATGAAACAACAATTTCGAATATTTAGACCTGTAGATGAAATCCAGGAATATTTCGAAACTGTTGTCTCATTTTCATTTTCTATACATTGTTGTTGTTTTTTGTATCAATTTGATGTATGAAAATCCCTTACTTAAATCATACGCACTGTTCCAAGCAGGTGAAAAGGAAATACTGGCTTAAACAAAACATGCACAGGAAACTATCTATACAAGGTATGATAGCTAGGGTTGTCAGCTAAAATCATTAGGGTAAAAACATGATTAAAACATGATTTGTGTTGTCCTCTATCTATTGATACAAAGTCGACTCAGGGGAAAAAATTAAGAATTGTAAAGGCATTAAGAAATTCCCCCACTTGAAGAAAAAAAACTTTTCCCTTTTTTTTTTTTACTAGTCAAGTTTCTAAAAAATAGTTGTATTTTTTGTAATGGCATACTGTGTAAATGAAATTAGAAATTAACTCTATACTATGTCAGTGAAAAATATTCATTATATATACACACGCACGCACACATGTATGTATGTTTGTAGAATACCAATTATATCTATTGACACTAATGTGTGTGTGTGTGTGTTTGTGTGTGTGTTTGCAAAGTATGTGAGGAAAGAGCCTTTGAGAGAGAGAGCCCGCAAGGAGTCTCGCCTTATACATTGGTTTCCACTGGAAGTTTCTTTTAATTTCGTTTTCTCGTCGCCTTTCTTAGATGGTTTTGACAAACACGCACACAAAATATATATATTTATGACTGCTGCGATTGCCCAGGGGTTAGAGCACTGGACTCCGGCCCTTGTGATCCTGAGTTCAATTCCCAAACGCGGCAGTCGTAAAAGTACCTGTGCTCCGACTGCTGGCTCGAGCCCGATCTCACAGCGAAAAAAACGATGTATCGCCTTGAGAGGTCGAGTGCAGGTGTCATAGGGGATGTAAGCGAGTGACCACGCAAGCCCCCAGATGTAAGCGAGAGGCCACCGCAAGCCACCAGATGTAAGCGACACGTGAGTTGGGAGCACCGCTGTCGCCAGATGTAAGCGAGTGGCCACCGCAAGCCACCAGAATATGAGTGACACGAGAGATTGGGAGCACCGCGTCACCAGATGTGAGCGAGACGAGAGATGGACTTGGGTGGGTTCATTTGAAAAGGGCTTAGCTTGCTGGTTTATTCTTGAAGACAGATATGAGACCCCAAGAGACCCCGTGTCCCCGGGTGGAGGACGAGATGGTGGAGCTGGACCTGTGTGGCTGGGCTGTCTGCTGTGTCTCTCTTCTGCCTACGGACGTGTCCTTTTATGCGGCGGTTCCTTCGAGAGCGGATTTTTGTTCTGTGCGAAAAGAGAAAGCCGGGCTGCATCTGCGTCCGCCCAAGGAGAAGGGCAGCTGTTTGGACGGAGTGTGAAGTGTACACCCGGTCTGCTACGTAGTGTTGCCCATCGCTCGGCCACGCGCAAGGCTCGTCCTCGAGCCGACTGTAACGCTTGAAACGATGCAGTAGAGGGTCTGTTTGGTATCTACAGATGGTTCCTTGTGATCCGAGAGTCGCTAGGCCGTCGCGTGCCAGGGTAGCGGGTGTGGCAGAGGTTTCGCACTGAGGTGAAACATTCAGTAGCGAGGAGGGTCAATCATCTTCAGAAGCTGAAATATAAGTGTATCAGGCCAGTAAAAGGGCAAAGGAGGAGGATGATTAATATGTTTGTCAATCACCTTACTAAGTTGCAAGAAAAATGGAGCATATTAAGGACAGTTTGTCACAAGAAGGGCGTGTCAAGTAAGGTATTAATTACTTAACGAGTTCAATTTAAAGGTACCATCATATTGAAGAAAGAAAAACTAATTGAATAAGAATTCCATATCTTTGGGGTAAATAGGCAAGTATATATGTTTCAAAACACATAGGCAGCTGGGCGTGAACTTAATTCTAACAGTGCGCGTCTCGGCGCTTTAATGTAGAGCGTAAGTGTGCGGCGGGCGCAGGATTCCTTCGTTTACGGCCATGACCCAGGGCTTTAAATTAACTTGCGGGGAAAATCAAACAGTGCGCGTCTCGGCGCTTCAATCGTTTTGAGCGTAATTCTTCGGTGCGGCGGGCGCAGGGTTCATTCGTTTACGGCATGAGCCGGGCTTAAAATTAAATTGCGTTGATTGTAACCGAGTAAGCCTATATAAAGCATGGGTCTGAAAATGTGTTGCCATTTTTTTCAGCTGGAGACACTCCCATCAGTACATTTTCACCAACCTAAACTAAAGAAGCATAAACTCCAGCATTACTGAGGACAAGATATCGAACTTCGAGAGGACGTCGTAAAAGAGATTTGGGTTCAGTTATTAGTCATAGGGATGGCACATAGTAAAATACGTAATCTTAGAGTGAATTCCGAGTAGAGTGGGCAGGTAGGTAAAAAGGGGATAGTCAGGTGATCGAAATCTACGTTTTGAACGAGCGACAGATTAGCACGGCAAGTATTTAAGAAACAGTGATACAAAGAACGATATAGTGTATACACAGAATATAACATTACGCAAGAAGTAATGAAGTGATTACTGATAGGAATAACCATATAAGAGAAAAAAAAAAAGATAATTTCATTAATTCGACACAAATAAACATGGATAATATGATGAGAGCAGCCAAACATAACAATAATTAAACTCGAAGGTACTCATTTGTTCTGAGAAAAATGATACATGCTAAATTGTGCGATCTGAGGAAAAAAAATGATAATAGACAGAAAATAAAAACACAATACATCAGTTACGGAATGGTTAGGGGTGGGGAATGAGGTGTGAAGTGAGGGTGCGTGTCACTTAGGTTTGATCTCAGTGTGTGATTGTGTTAAAAAAAAACAATGGTTGACAGAAGTTATACAGTATAGAGTTAGTAGTGTGCGTTCGTAGAGTGGCGTGTACTTGAATTTGAAAGAAGGCAACTTGTATGCAAGGTGTGGGTGGGTATAGGGAGGGCAATAGTTACTCTGGCAACTAATAGGTACGCTTACTTTTAATAGTAACCCAGGAAGATTGTTGGGCTGGATAGAACTGGAACATCCGGGGTGTGTTGACGAGGGTTCGCGGAAGAATAGCAAGGCAGGTGAGCCGGATTGGCGAGTGTGGCGGCGTAGAGTTTCGAGGATAATCTTCAGTGGGCTTCGTCAGGAGGATAGCACAGGCGTGAGTGGTTAGCACGAAGTAGTAGGACAGACACTGTGTGGGTAGGTGCGATCAAGAGGACTTGGTAGAGATTGCTGGGCGTTAAAAAGGTGAGGAGGCACTTCGCGTGGATCGGCAACAGGCGTCGGCGAGGAGCGAGGTGGTAGGCGAATATGCGTCGGCGTTGTGTGATTCTTGAACACCGCTGCCATCAGATGTAAGCGAGAGGCCACCGCAAGCTACCAGATGTAAGCGACACGTGAGTTGGGAGCACCGCTGTCGCCAGATGTAAGCGAGTGGCCACCGCAAGCCACCAGAATATGAGTGACACGAGAGATTGGGAGCACCGCATCACTAGATGTGAGCGAGACGAGAGATGGACTTGGGTGGGTCAGTGAAAAGGGGCTTAGCTTGCTGGTTATTTTGAAGGACAGATATGAGACCCCCAAGAGACCCCCGTGTGCGGGTGGAGGCCGAGGTGGTGGAGCTGGACTCTGTGTGGCTTTGGGGGTCGCTGTGTCTCTCCTTCTGCCTTACGGACGTTGTCCTTTTATGCGGCGGTTCCCTTCGAGGGCGGATGTTTGTTCCTGTTCGAAAAGAGAAAGCCGGGCTGCATCTGCGTCCTGCCCAAGGAGAAGGGCAGCTGTTTGGACGGATGTGTGAATTGTGGATCCGGTCTTGCTACGTAGTGTTGACAGGGGACGTCACCGCCGTGGCAAAAGTGTTAGCGTGCCGAACCGCGGATGATTAGGAAAAAGGATCCAATCAGGCAAGGGTGGCATTTCCAAATAACCTCTCAAAAATGAAAGGAGGCCTATGTCCTGCACTGGAATAAATGGCTGTTGGAAAACACACACACTCGCGCGGGGCGCACGCACACGCACACATACACACACATATAATTGCATGTTTGCAGTTCCTGGAAGGGCTCGCGTACACTTCGATTGTTCATAGTAATGTCTTCAAATACTATCCGGGACTTTAATGGGAAAAAAATAGCGACAATTACAAAGCAATAGAGATGCACGTCCAATATTACATCACTTAGTAGCAATAACAACACAGAATTTCAGCCACAAACACTGGCTGTAAATTACGTGCGTTTAACACTTTTAAGTGGACTCTTTTCATGCATGACTTGGCAAAGGCAATGATACAGTGCATAGCGTTATAAAAACTGTTAAAAACTTTCGTACAAAAAAAGTTCAGCGTTTCTTTATGTCAAGTGTTCTTAGTTAACTTATCCTATATACTGTAAGTTTTAAACCCATGGTGCGGATAATCACACTGTCTCTTGCCGTTTTAAATTTTAATGAATGTTGTCTGTATTTGTGTGTATATATATACATGTGTGTGTGTGAGGAGTGAGTGTGCGTGCGTGCGTGTGTACGTGCGGGTGTATGTGTGTGTGTGAATGCACGATACTTTTTTCAATATGGGCATCACAGAGAATATGCAGCAACCCAAAATACCAAATCGTCAGTTTATGCATGGGATGGTGAAAACACACTACCCTACTGATGTTATGATACGAAAACCCACAATGCACAAACTAGATTTACTGAAAATGAAACAACAATTTCGAATATTCAGACCTGCAGATGAAATCCAGGAATATTTCGAAACTGTTGTCTCTTTTTCATTTTCTATACATTGCGTTTTTTTTTTACAATCTGAGTACGAAAATCCCTTACTTAAATCATACGTACTGTTCCAAGCAGGTGAAAGGGAAATATGGTTTAACCCAAACATGCACAGGAAATTTTCCATACAAGGTAATGATGTTCTAATGATAAATAAATAATAGATTGTAGGAGGAATGACTATAAACAATAATAAATGCTATTCTTTGGGAAATACCTTGAAAAGCTGGGGCTGTCAGTAAAATGATCAGGGCCAAAAAACATGATTAAAAACATGATTTGTGTTGTCCTCTGTCTGTTGATAGAAAGTCGACTCGGGAAAAAAAATAAAGAATTATGATAGCAATAAGAGATTTATTAAATGACCACTTGAAGGGGAAAAAAAAACTTATTTTATTTGTCAAAGTTTCTAGTAAATAGTTTGTATTCAATTTGTAATGACTACGTGTATATGAAAATTAAAAGTAACATTATATCTGTCAGTGAAATATATTATTTATTATATTTTCACGCACGCACCCCACCCCCGCACACGCACACGTACACAGGTATGTTTGTAGAATTCCAATATATCTCTTTACTCCATGTGTGTGTGTGTGTGTGTGTGTGTGTGTGTGTGTGTGTGTGTGTGTGTCTGTGTGCGTGTGCGTGTGCGTGTGTTGTTTTGCGTGTGTTTGAAAAGTATGTGAATAAGAGCCTTTTTAGAGAGATAGCCCGTAAGGAGCCTCGCTTATGCATTGGTTTCCACTGGAAGTTTTTTTTAAATTTTGTTTTCTCGCCGCCTTTCTTAGATGGTCTCAAAACCCCCTTTGATCCCCCCTTTCAAAAAAATTTTCAAAGGCTTCCGCTCTTATTTTCATCTAGTTTTTTTTTTCTCTTTCTTTCTTTCTCCTATTCTCTCTCTCTCTCTCTTCTTCCTATCTTCATCACACTTTTTTTTTTTTCTCTTTTTTCCTCCTCTCTTTATCCTTTTTCTTTATTTCTTTCTTTGAAGATTCCAATTATCATCCTCTCTGCGCCCTTGTGTTTGTTCACTTTCCATTTTTGATTTCCTTTGTACTTTCAAAAC
>NC_051395.1:47252221-47259721 GCF_015228065.2 Penaeus monodon | reverse complement strand
ACCCCGCAGTCAGGCACTCCCGTGGCACGCTTGAGGTAACAGGGGTCATAATGACCAACCTTTGCCTCGTGGCGCGGGTAGTGCAATCAATGCATGGACACATACTAAATCTGAAATCATCAATGCCGTTCCAACCGTAGATGGCACGCTCGCCAGCACCATACAGTCCACGAAGGGAGGCAAAAAAATAAATAAAAAAAAAAAAAAAAAAAATAATTATCTCAAGGACTATACTGATTAGATTAGCTAACGCTGTGGTCCATGCACAAATGTTGGGTACGCCATCAGTTGCGTGCGTGCGTGTGCTGAGGCAATATCATCCTCAGGCTTCGAAATAACTACTGGAGTGGAGGCATCACGGGCCTCGGCTTTGAAACGACCATGGGAATGGAGGCGTCGCGGGCCTCGTGTTGGCGAGCGAGTGCTGAGGGAAAACCGTCCTCAGGCTTAACAGGGACAACGGGGTTAGACAGTACGACAACCTGATCCGCGTGGCTGGCTTGGCAGCGTGCACGCGTAGATTCTGAGGAGTAAAATTATCAGTCGGTGTGGCTGGCTAGGCAGCGAGTACGGAAGATTCCTGAAAGATGACAATGTTACTGGGAGCGTATGGCAGCGAAAACGCAACGGAATGACAAAGCGAAAAACATCTAGCTTTACCGGGAGGATTGAGATCATATACAAACACACTATGCACAGCAATCTTGTCCTGTGAGAATTTGCGACGGACGCATTAAAAGACGGGGAGGTCTTCCTGTACGAGAGGGGCGTCGACAACGGCGAAAAGACGCAAGATGCAAATACATGGCTGCCTGAGAAGGTTATTATGAGAACAGTCACACATATCCCTGACCAATACATCAATCTCAAATGTGCTGAGTTTCGTCAAAGTCTCTATACATTTATGCTGTGACAATGGGAAATTCATGTCACGGTGTTTAGGAGGTCCAATGTTCAGTGTCAGTAAGCGATGAAGTGAGTACAGTGTTCATTCGAAAGCACTTATGTAATAAGATACCAGTAACTTATTTACTTTGTATGCGGGAAAGGCGAGACAAAGCGGGGGAGGGGGGAGAGGGAACAACACGGCAGGGGAGGCGTGTGAGGAAAATGTGGTGTCACGCGTGGGTTCGTACGTTTGAATATGTTTGTATTTCCCTGTGTTTTCTGCGAAAGTGGCATCAGTCGAGACTGTAGAATGTAATTTAAGAGAAATTAGTTATGGAGTGTTAGGAAAAGATAAGGAAAAATCACAAATGGCACTTACTGATTGAAAGGGAATGGTGAGTGGCGAGGAGTGAGTGAACACGAGTTGCGCCGTTTTCTGTTCAGTGGGGAGACTGAAGCATATGCACAGTACGGGGAGTAAATCGGACAATACGGTATGGAAATAATTTAAAAAGAAATAACATCACCTATATATCCTAACTAAAAAAAAAATGCGCCTTAACACACTACTCTGACTAACCCTGAAATATGTTGTTGATGACAGGGCCGGTTACGGGCTGGTGTTGAACGTCAGCGCGAGGAGGTACGTTGTAGTGTACCTCATACTTTTAACATTACTACGACGCGGGTCTTTGCAGAGTGCGTGCGACCTTCGAACAGGGGGGTTGTTATATAAAATGGCAGTAAGGGGTGTTATTACAGCACAACCCGCTCTTCACACACCTGAAGCCCTTTACCAGGTATGTAAATGTACTTTTCATCTTTATCATGACTGTCCATACTTCCTTTCAAACGTAATTAAAAGAAATAAAAAGTAAACGCGAAACCAAGGATAAAACGAAACCAAAACAGTAAAGAGGAAAACCTGAGATTCCTCAGTGTGTATATTCTCTAAATTTACAGTTTACATAGCACATCCTAACTGGCCTCTTGTAAACAATGAAAATATACTTATCTTTCTCTCTCTTAGACTCAATAACACCGAGGAGGAGTCCAGTGAGGCCGGGCGCTCCGCGAACCACTGCTTAACCAGACGAGCACAACAACCCAAGAGAGAGTTCGGCAACAAGACCCTTGTTTATATGTAGCCTCGTTGGTCTTGTCGTAAGAATAATTAATAAGATAAATGCAAATAAAAGTGAAACTTTTAAAATAGAAGCCGTAAAAGAAAGCTTTTTTTTTTTTTTTCTTAATGATGGTGCTGAGCCAAGTGCTGCTGCTGTCACGAGGGGTAACTGCCCTAGTCCTAGCTCCCGTGACTAGTGGGGGTACATCACGTCCACTACAGGTGGATCGTCAGCGCGAAGTCTGGATTCCCAGACTTCGGCTCACGGTTGGGCACGACTGGGCCAGCAATTCCCTCGTTGGGCGAAGTGCGCCAATTAACGATGAGTAACGGTGGTACGCGTGAATATTTGCGTACTTGGTGAGTGCTGGAGACAGGGTGTTGTCAGCTACTCAGCAAGCGGTGTGTCAGGTGTAAACACACGTAGGTTCCTTGCTTTGCTTGTTTCTTGTGATCTCTCTTGTGTGTGATATTTGCTCTGTGTCTTCTGGCTTGTTGCTTCGGATGCAGGAGTCTGTGGAGGTGGAGGCAGGGTTTTGATGTGGGACGAATCCCGTCACTGTCACCACTCTAACGAGGCCGGTGAGCGGTGGAGTGCAGACAAGTCGCGTCTGGCACGTTGCGGAAATCTTCGGTAGCGACAAAATTGTAACAAACTTCTCGTTCACTTGCAGCAATTTATTTATAGAGAGAGAATGGTACAACTGACGGGCAGAGGTTTGGTCCGGTCAGGGTTCTGTAGCCTGTCTGAATGTCGCTCGTAGGCGACCCTCTTTTACATAGGCTGAACTAGGAAATTGACAGGTTTGACAGGATTGCGATGTGCTAGGAAGTATGGAGGAAAGGATGTGATCGTGTACACGGGGCGACGTCGTGAGGCTGAAGGCCTGCGGATGTCGCATCCGTTGTCGTGTCGAGTAAAGGTTTGGTATGTAGTGGCTAGTGTTACTGTATTAAATACATATTTATAAGTTTATAATGTTATATGTATGACAATGGTAGAGGAAGGGAAGGAGTCTGCTACGAGTGGTCCCAAGGGAGTGCTTTAGGGTTATGGGAGGTTATGGGAAAACACTTTAGATTCCTTAGTGGGCCTCCCTTGCGAGAGATTTGGTGTGTGGTGAAGTGGGCCGTATGTGAAATTTGTGTGAAATGGGCCTTACAGTGTGTGTGTGTGTGTGTGTGTGTGTGTTTGTGTTTTGTGTTTGTGTTTTTTTGTTTGTGTTTGTGTGATGATTGACTTCAAGAGACTACGCGATTCTTAACGCAAATACAGCAAAAATAAGTTGCAGTATTTGAGAACAAAGACCAAAAAAAAAAAACATTTCCATGTTTTTAATAAACCTTTAAGTTCTTCTTTGGCAAAAGCGTCACCGACCTTGCCAGGATTCGAACCTGGAACTTCTGATCCGTAGTCAGACGGTTATCCGTTGCGCCACAAGGCCTGGAGAAAACTTGCCAAATAAATTTTAGTTGAAATTTCTAGTACGGATTTGCAAGTCAATTCTGCAAACACGTTACATCGGGCTGACAAGTGAAGAGCAAGTGACATACACAACCCTCAGTCACACACACACAACCCACCAGCACACACACACACACACACCACACACACACGACCCACATACACACACACACAGCAAACAACACACCACAGAAACACAACCATATATAGTGAACTGCCGCGTGGTCCATGTTAGACTCAGACCCTCGTGTCCAATGTTCAATTCCCATCGCGGCGACGAAAATATACCGACTCCGATTTTGGTGGAGCCCGATCTAACAGGGGAAAACGATAATCGCCTTGAAATCAAAAAAGGTATCTAGGGAAGTCGCCGCCCGTGGCACAACGTGTAACGCCAACCGGTTATTAGAGTGCTGCAATCAGGCAAGGGAACTTCATAACTCATTGCTATTTAAGCCTGGCTGCAAGACCACCAAGATCAGGTGGTCCCTACCCGGTAAATAGAGAGATTACCTAAAAGGAAACAACCGCATCTCTGAAAGGAACCGGGGACCCTAACTAGTATCACTCCAAGATCATCACAACATTGAAAACTACAATTTAAATATCATGCTGTGACCACGGCGATAAAAAACTACCGTTAAATAAAGAAACTTTAGAGTAGCCTATTCCTGCAAGATGGAATGATCGCCTTGTATTTAAAAACAATCTATATATACATACTCGACCGTTGTAGATAGCATAGATATGTATTTAATATAAATTCGTTACAATTAAGTAGTGGATATTTAGCAATCGAATAAAAAAAGCATTTCCATGTTTTTAAACTGATGTTATACGTTAGACAAACAGCATCACACCATTAGGATTCGACTGGAATCTTCGATCCGTAGTCAGACGCGTTATCCGTTGCGCCACAAGGCCTGAAGACAACTAGCCAAATAGATGTTTAAATTTCTAAGTAGTGGGATGTTTAGCACAGTCGAATACTACATAAAGTTTTATGTTAGAGTTGGTGCAAGTAAAGAAGCAAGTACACCACACACACACACATATATATATATACATGTGCACATGTAGAAAGTTTTGTAACTTCAAGAGACTGACGATTCTTAACGCAAATACAGCCTAAAAATAAGTTGCAGTATTTGATAACATAAGACCAGAAAAGAAACATTTCCATGTTTTTAATAAACCTTTAAGTTCTTCTTTGGCAAAAGCGTCACCGACCTTGCCAGGATTCGAACCTGGAATCTTCTGATCCGTAGTCAGACGCGTTATCCGTTGCGCCACAAGGCCTGGAGAAATCTTGCCAAATAGATGTTTAAATTTCTAAGTACTGGGATGTTTAGCACAGTCGAATCCTGCATAAAGTTTTACGTTCGAGTTGGTACAAGTGAAGAAGCAAGTGCAATACACACACACACACACACATACACACACATATATATATATATTGCCGCGATAGTCCAGTAGTTAGATCACAGGCTCAGACCCTCGTGGTCCCAAGTTCAATTCCCCGTCGCGGCGGTCGTAAAAATACCTGAGCTCCGACTGTTGGCCTGAGCCCGATCTCAAAGCGAGAAAACGATATATCGCCTTGAGAAATCAAAAACGCAGGTATCGTAGTGGAAGTCGCCGCCGTGGCACAACTGTTAGCACGCCGAACCGCGGTTGATTAGGAAGTGCATGCAATCAGGCAAGGGAACTTCATTCACCTCGATTGCCTATTTAGCCACTGAGTGGGCAAGCCAGCCCAAGTCAGTGCTGGTCCCAAGCCCGGATAAATAGAGAGAATGATTACCTAAAAAGGTAACACCGGCACTCTCCGTGGAAAGGAACTGGGGACCCTACCACGTACTCACTCCAAGAGCATCACAACATGAAAACTACAATTAAGTATCATGCTGTGACCACGGCGGCTCAAACATGAACCTACCGTTAAAAAAAGGAAATTGAGAGTAGCCTATATCCTGCAGTGGAATGAATGGCTGTATTTTAAAAAAAAAATCTATATATATACATACTCGTACACGTGTAGATAGATAGATAGATATGTATTTATATATACATATTCGTACACATATAGATAGATAGATATGTATATATATGTAATAAGAAAAAAGCATTTCCATGTTTTTAATAAACCTGTATGTTCTTCGTTGGCAAAAGCATCACCGACCTTGCCAGGATTCGAACCTGGAATCTTCTGATCCGTAGTCAGACGCGTTATCCGTTGCGCCACAAGGCCTGAAGACAACTAGCCAAATAGATGTTTAAATTTATAAGTAGTGGGATGTTTAGCACAGTCGAATACTACATAAAGTTTTATGTTAGAGTTGGTGCAAGTAAAGAAGCAAGTACACCACACACACACACACATATATATATACATGTGCACATGTAGAAAGTTTTGTAACTTCAAGAGACTGACGATTCTTAACGCAAATACAGCCTAAAAATAAGTTGCAGTATTTGAGAACATAAGACCAGAAAAATAACCATTTCCGTGTTTTTAATAAACCTTTAAGTTCTTCTTTGGCAAAAGCGTCACCGACCTTGCCAGGATTCGAACCTGGAATCTTCTGATCCGTAGTCAGACGCGTTATCCGTTGCGCCACAAGGCCTGGAGAAAACTTGCCAAAAAGATGTTTAAATTTCTAAGTAGTGGGATGTTTAGCACAGTCGAATTCTGCATAAAGTTTTACGTTCGAGTTGGTACAAGTGAAGAAGCAAGTACACCACACACACACACACACATACACACACATAAATACATACATATATATATATATATATATATATATATATATATATATATATATATATATATATATATATATATACATATATATGCTCGCCCACATATAGATAGATAGATATATGTACATATATATGTATATATGTATGTGTATGTACATACATATATATGTGTATATGTGTGTATACATACATATATATATATTCATATATATATATATATAATATATATATATATATATATATATATGTATATATGCTCTCTCTCTCTCTCTCTCCTCTCTCTCTCTCTCTCTCTCTCTCTCTCTCTCTCTTTCTTTCTTGCATAATTTCTTTTAACTCAATATTCTCAGAAATAGCATAAAACCTGTTCGGGCAGCATAACATTACTGATTAAGATAATCAGAAAATGAATTTTGGAAGTCTAATAGAATCTCCGCAGAAATAAATGAATGTGTATCAACTTGTGAATTAATAGAAAAGAATAAAAGCCGGTACTTATAATTCTAGAAGCATCTCTAGACACCAAAATGAAGGAAGTTTTTAACTTCGCTGCATATCATAACTTTTTCCTCTTTTCTCTGACTTACTTTTAAGTGCTGGAGATAAAAGCAAAGCTACATTTCTTGTGGTTTGTGCATTTATGTATACGTACATATATATATATATATATATATATATATATATATAATATATATTATGTATATATATATAGAATTATTCATTATAATTTATATATGTTATATCACCGGAAGTCGTGATCATTATTTGTATATATGTTCACACGCACACGCACACGCACACGCACACGCACACGCACACGCACACGCACACGCACTCATACACGTGTACTGAGAACTCGCTCCACATTATGCACCAACGTCCATCGCAGTCCCTAACTACCACCTGGCATTTCGTATCAAGAAGCGCCCTACACTTTTAACTGCCGCTTTCCTTTCCTCTCACTCCCTGCTTCATATTCGCATTTCGCAAAAGGTCTTTGTTGCAGTGCAGGTTCGTTTAGTGTGCTGGCAACTGTGACGGGGGAGATTAGTGCAACCGTTGCCTCGGACTCGGGGGAACTAATATGGCTCTATCACGGAGCCCAGAAATGATGTAGAGGTTTGTGATCCAACGTTTCTTTGATGTTCTGATAGGTACGATAGTTTGTACGTTCAAGGAGGGGGTGTACGTATGCTATGGAGCTCATCTGTGCGAATTTTGCTCATTTTACTGTCTACTCAAACAGTCCCAGCTAATT
>NC_051395.1:47244721-47247221 GCF_015228065.2 Penaeus monodon | reverse complement strand
TGTGTGTGTGTGTGTGTGTGTGTGTGTGTGTGTGTGTGTGTGTGTGTGACCTTGATATATTTGTTATATTGTATATAATCATACTTATATACATACTATTTTAATAGTAAAATATATAGAAGATAGGAGATAGATAATAATAGTATATATATAATCATACATATACTAATAATAATAATACATACATGCATACCATGTAACCCAGAGGACACAAACGTCAGAGAGTCGGGATATATAATGACATTTGCCTTTGTTATTGAATATATGCTGGTCAGTGAAATAGGGTTATGCTCATTTTTCTGAAGTCATTTTGCTGCAAAATTGCAACTCCCTTTGGAGATTGATTGTGACTTTGGCAAAGGTATTAGGGGGATAAGCTAGCGTGGGTTTGAGTTTATAAACTCTGTGGATGAGACACGGACATGCACACACGTATACACTGACATTAGTGCACTACTACACGTGTATATATATACATATATATATATATATATATATATATATATATATATATATATATATATATATATATATATACATATATATAAATATATATATATATATATATATATATATATATTGTGTATATATGTACACATACATTCACATTCACTCACTCACTCACTTATTCACTCACTCACTCACTCACTCACTCACTCACTCACCCACCCACCCACTCATTCACTCACTCACTCAGTCACACACACACTCATTTACACACACTCACTTACACACAAACTTATACACAGACACACTCACTTGTACACACACAAACACACATAAACATTCCCCTCCCCCCCTTTTCACCTCCTCCTCCCTACCCTCCCCCTCATCTCCCCTCACTCACCTTTCTTAGTAGAAAAATGGAAATAATCCGAATCGTTAGACCATCCATATTTATTCCTGACTCTCACCACGGCCATGTAGTCTGTCGCCACCTCCAAGTCTGCGATCGTGTGTGTCATATGCTGCGGCCTCACTTTATTCCCGCGAGGATCTGCCAGGCTCACCTCGGCTGACACTGCCACGGGGCGTGACACGTGTCGCCAAGAACCGGGATACACCAGGGACCGGTTCTGCTGTGAGGTGGGGAAGATAGGGGAAGGTTGGGGAGGTATGGGAGGTTGGGGAAGGTTGGGGATGGTAGGGGAAAGTAGGGGAAGATTGGGGGAGGTAGGGGGAGGTTGGGGAGGTACGGGAAGGTAGAGGGAGGTTGGGGAAGGTAGGGGAAGGTAGGGCAAAGTAGGGGAAGATTGGGGGAGGTAGGGGAGGTACGGGAAGGTAGAGGGAGGTTGGGGAAGGTTGGGGAAGATAGGGGAAGGTAGGGCAAAGTAGGGGAAGGTAGGGGATGGTAGGGGAAAGTAGGGGAAGGTAGGGGAGGTATGGGAAGGTAGAGGAGGATGGGAAGGTAGGAAGGTTGGGGAAGGTAGGAGTAAGGAAGTAGGGGAGGTGGGGAAGTTGGGATGGTAGGAAGGTAGGGAAGTTAGGAAGGTGGAAGTAGGCAAGGTAGGGAAGGTGGGGAGGTAAGGAAGGTAGGGGGAGATTGGCAAGGTTGGTGTAGGTAGCAAAGTAGGGTAGGTAGGAAGGTGGAAGATTACGGGAGGTAGTGGAAGGTGGGAAGTAGGAAGATTGATGTTAGGGAGGATAAGAATAACATTGGGATAAGCAGTTAGGGGAGTTAGTAATACTAGCTATGTATATCGAAGGACTGGCAAGAATGAGCGGCTAACGACAAATGAGAGATGTCAAGTAGAATATATGTAGATTTCTACGATATGCTATATACCATACTATAACATGTATCACCAACAGAACTACTAATACTACTGCTATTATCATTACTTTTACAACTACCACTAGTAGCTAAAACTGCTCCTACTACTACTACTACTACTAACTACTATGTGTCCCATTCAAAAGATTACTCTCTACCATTAAATGTATTTAAAAACAACTAGTTTGAATCCTACACTCACGACTGCAAAAACTATACGATATATGTTACATAACAACACGTAGCATTTTTTCCTCGACATCTATCTATTCCTAAATACCAAACAACTCACTAAACTCTACAACTACACAGCTACTAAATACTACTACCACCATCACTACTAACACTAACATTATTGGCAATTCTGAAAAATATTTCTCGTAGATGTAAAATGTATAACAACAATAGTTGAACTCCTACACTCAGCACTCAAAGAAATATAACCATCAATAGTTATAACAATAACAACACTGCTTTTATCCCCTCCTCATAAAAACCTACATCCAATTTTTTTTACATCCTATTCCCTCAAAATTTCACCTTCTCTCCACCCACAACTCTCCCCGAAGCGTCACCTGTCCTCACCTGGCTCGGTCCCTGCTGACTCTTGCGGTACCTGATCTGGAATTCCGTGATGGGGGAATGGCTCTCTGTGTCCCAGGTGAGGGTGTACCTGTTGCTTTCGCCGCCGTTGGGGCTGCTGGTGAGGCGGGGCGAATTGGGTAG
>NC_051395.1:47239721-47242221 GCF_015228065.2 Penaeus monodon | reverse complement strand
ACCATATGTAATCAAGGCACCTGATGGCTTTTTGGCGCACTATTAACTATATTATCATCACACTACCAACAGACGCAAAACCCGACCCCAACCCAAGTCGGGGATAATAGTTATTATAGGAAGTACTCCCATAATAAACTATTAACCCCCAACTGCAATATTACAGGCAGGAAAAGACCCAATTTTTTCACTATCAACTTTTTCCTTTGTCATGATTTATTTTTATTATCAAGAAGGGCGGCCTCGAGGTCGAGAATCACATAAGAAAGGATTTAAATGAAATTATAAAAAAGAAAAAAAGTTTTATAACTAAAGAGGTACTCTGTCTGAAGCAATTAGGCACGTGATGGCCCGCGTGTGATGTTAGGGTACAAACACAAGCACTTTCACACGCACACAAATACACACACGTGCACAAATATACTCAGAAAAGCCTGCAAACATATTTATACCTAACTAAGCACCCCCCCACACACACATACACATACACACACATACACACCTACACACACACACAAACATACACACACACATACATATACACACACATATATACACGCACACACACACACACACACACACACACACACACACACACACACACACACACACACACACACACACACACGCTCCATACATACATAGTTTCCCAAAACAATCATGCAGGAGGCTTAACGACTGTGTAATGTTATTTCGATTAGATCTGGAATTCAGAAATGTCGTTTTTTCGAGTTTGTTATAGCCTTTATTGTCACGCATTATCACTATATTCATTAACATAAACAGTAGTAATGGTCGTTATATGCATTTTTCGGTGACTGTTTTGCATATATTTATTTAAATATCATAGCTGTAGTTTTGGTCAGGCTTATTATATATTATTGAAATTATCAACTACATCTATGTATTGAGGTCAATTTGAAACAGATTAACAGAATGCCGATTAATAACTTAAATAAATAAATAAATAAAGGATAAACAACAACTTCCAAAGAAAACGAAAGAATTAATTAAAAACCGAAATAAGAGTAATCTCACTTTTTTTTTCTTTTTCTTTTCCTTTCCCATCTTCACTCTTCTTCTCCTTCCCTCTTCCTTCCTTTAATTCCTTTGTTTACATCGATTCTCCTCTCGTAGGATAACACCCAGAATGACACACGGATATAGGAAAGTCGATATCTATTACTTCATTTCGCCACGCAGCCTTTGACAGCCAATTCCCGCTGGTTAAATTGGTTTTCCGAGTTCTATGTTGCATCTTCGAAACCGAATCGACTCCCCCCCCCCTTTCCAAAGTGTTTAGTATTTTCATTTTCCACGCGGCGTTGTTATCAAAATGTATATAGATATAGAACGTGTATTCCAACGCTCACCCGAGGGGATATATGCCCAATACATTTACCCTTAAGAGCACTAGCAATAAGCAATATATAGAGGCATCAGGGAAAGCGAATATATATACGCATATATATATACATACGCATATATATATATTTTTTTTTTTTTTTTTTTTTTTTTGGGGGGTGAGTTAATTTTAGATGCTCGAGGTCTATTGCGTGTTCACTTACTTTATGCAAATGCAGCGATGCGAATTTCACATGTTGTTCTAGTAAAACAACCATTTGGGTAAAGCTCAACACGATAGTGATACGAAATTCTTTTACATGAATGTTGCACTAGTATCAAAGCGGAATACGCTATTATATAGACTTATAATTATGCAATAGTCTATATTCTCTCACTGAAATATTTACACACATACGTTCATGCATATAAGCAAACATGCATTCGCACATATGTGTGTCTGTATCTATCTATCTATCTATATATTATATATACATACATAATATATATATATATATATATATATATATATATATATATATATATATATATATATACATATATATACATATGTATACATACATACATATATATATATATATATATATATATATATATATATGTATGTATACGGTGTATATGTATATATTTATATATAGTGTATATGTATATATATACATATTCACATACATATATACACATGTATATATATGTATGTTTTTTCAGAAGTCATTTATCCCAGTGCAGGAAATCAGCCTCTCTCAATTCATTATTTGTTATTTGAGAGGATCTTTGGCAGTCTCACCTTTCCCTGACTGGATGCTCTTCCTAATGAACCGCGGTTCGGCGCGCTTAACACCTGTGCCAAGGGGCGAATTCCCCTACGACACCTGCGTTTGACTTCTCAAGGCGATATGTCGTTTTCTCGCCGTGAGATAGGGCTCGAGGCAGCAGTCAGAGCGCAGGCAATTTTTACGACTGCCGCAACGGGAATTGAACTCGGGACCATGAGAGGTCCAGTACTCTAATTACTGGACCATCGCGGCAGTCATATGTATGTATACACACACATAATATATACAGTGTACATATATATACATATTATATATATACATATATACATATATGTGTGTGTGTTTCTATATAGTGTGTATGT
>NC_051395.1:47219904-47222121 GCF_015228065.2 Penaeus monodon | reverse complement strand
TTTTTTTAAATTTTTTTTTGCCATGACGGACCCCCTTCTCCTTCACTATACGTCACACCTTGCCACCTGGGCCTCATTGCTTTCAAAGGCAAAATGCAAGCGAAAGAATCCCAGGTGTTTGGTGGTGCCTTTTCTAAGCGCCTGGCAAGAGTGTGATCTTTGCATGCAATATCAGGTTACCTCTTTTAACTCACTTTGCAACGGCTGGTGCTCTTGTTAAGGTCTTTACACCTTGGTGCAACTCCTCGCGGCCGACACGCATTTGCGTGTCAGGAGCATCTAGTTCATTTTTTTCCTTCATAAAATGTATATATATATATATATTATAAAATATAATTATATATATAATATAAAATTATTATAATTAATTTTTTAATTATATTATATATATATATAATTATTATATATATATAATATATAATATATATATATATAAAATTATATATTATACATATATATATATATATATATTATTATATAATAATATAATATATATATATAATAATTATAATATAAAATAATAATATATATTATATTAAAATAATATATTATAATATATATAATATATAATATATATAAATATATATTTTATATATATATACATTTTATGAAAAAAAAAATGAACTGGGTGCTCCTGACACGAAAAACGTTCGGCCGCGAGGAGTTGCACCAAGGTGTAAAGACCTTAACAAGAGCACCAGCCGTTGCAAAGTGAGTTAAAAGAGGTAACCTGATATTGCATGCAAAGATCACACTCTTACCAGGCGCTTAGAAAAGGCACCACCAAAACCCCCGGGGTTCTTTCGTTGATTTTCCCTTTAAAAAGCAATGAGGCCCAGGGGAAAGGTTGCGTATATAAAGGGAAAGGAGAGGGTACAGTATGTGAAAAAAATTATAACCAATTCGAATTCTTTTCTCGAAAAAAGGGTTTAATATTTCGAAGCTTCTTTCATGATACTGAATTATTCTTTTTTTTCCATATGAATACAGATATATGCATAAAATTTACACATACTAACACATAATTCTTCAGTCTATCGTCAACTATGATGTATCTGTCGGCCCCGGTCTTCTTTTATTACTAACTACTTATCCACCAATCATCTATTCTATATTTATATGTATCTTTCTGTTTTTAAATTTTATCTATTACCTCCCTTCTACCTCTCTGTCTATCAACCTATTACTGTGTATATATATTAACATGTGTGGTGTGTGTGTGTGTGTGTGATATTAAACGACACCATATGTAATCAAGGCACTAGGTTTTTTGGGCCACTATTAACTATATTTATCACATCCCAACAGACGCAAAACCCGACCCAACCCCAAAGTCGGGGATAATGTTATTTAGGAAGAACCCAAATAACTTTTAAACCCCCGACTACAATATTACAGGCAGGAAAAAGCCCCAATTTTTTCCTATCAATTTTTTCCCTTTGTCATAATTTTTTTTTATTCAAGAAGGGCGGCTCGAGTCGAGAATCACATAAGAAAGGATTTAAATGAAATTAAAAAAAGAAAAAAAGTTTTATAACTAAAGAGGTACTCTGTCTGAAGCAATTGGCACGTGATGGCCCGCGGGTGATGTTAGGTACAAACACAAGCACTTTCACACGCACACAAATACACACAAGTGCACAAATATACTCAGAAAAGCCTGCAAAACATATTTTAAACCCAACTAAACCCCCCCCCACACACTACACTACACCACATACAACCCACACACACCACAAACTACACACCACATACTATACACACAATATAACACGCACACAACACACACCCCCACACACAAAATACACACCAGCACATGCACACGCACACGCACCCACATACACACCTACACACACACACACACACACACAAACACACACACACACCACACACACACACACACACACACACAACAAACCCCCACCACACACGCCCAAATACATATTTCCAAAACAACAGCAGGAGGCTTAACGACTGTGTAATGTTATTTTGTTAGATCTGGGAAATTTAGAAAATTTGTTTTTTCGAGTTTGTTATAGCCTTTTTTGTACGCATTTTCACTATATTTATTAAAATAAACAGTATAATGGTCGTTAATGCATTTTTCGGGACTGTTTTTCATATATTTATTTAAATATCATAGCTTTGTTTTTGGGCAGGCTTATTATATATTTTTGAAATTATCAAAAAATCTATGTATTGAGGTCAATTTGAAAA
>NC_051395.1:47208818-47217304 GCF_015228065.2 Penaeus monodon | reverse complement strand
CCCCCCGAATTTGTATGTGAAAGCAAATTAGTTATTTAAAGGTCATTTGATATATTATAAAGTACATAACGATTACAAAAATTGATCATCATGCAATGATCATTATTCACCACGAGGTTTACATAAATTCTTATATAAAGAAATGATAAAAATGATAAGCAGAAGATAGAAAATGAAGAAGAGGAAGAAGAAGAAGAAGAAGTGATAAGAAAATATTGAAATTGTAACTTAATTAAAAAGGAAAATAATTGTATGATGCAACCACCGAATCATATGTAGTTTTATAGATTAATGGGATACGTAGAAGAGAAACAGTTTCATGGAGATTTTGTTGTATTCCTTATCTCTCTATCTCTTCCTCTCTCTGCTTTGTTCTCTCTCTCTCGTTCTCTTATTGTCTATATGTCTCTGTCTCTGTCTCCCCCTCTCTCCCCCCCCCTCATCCCCCTCTCTCTCCTCTCCTCTCTCTCTCTCTCTCTCTCTCTCCTTCTCTCTCTCTCTCTCTCTTTTTCCCCTCTCTTCTCTTCTCTTTCTTTTTCTCTCTTCTCTCTCTCTCTTTCTATTTTCTTTCTCTTTCTCTTTTTTTTCTCTCCCCTTTCTCTCTCCTTTCCCTCTTTTCTTTTCTCTTTCTCTTTCCTCTTTTTCTCTCTTGTTTTTTCCTCTTTCTCTTTCCTTTCTGCTCTCTTTTCTTCTTCTTCTTCTTCTTCTTCTCTTCTTCTTCTTCTTCTTCTTCTTCTTCTTCTTCTTCTTCTTCTTCCTTTCTCTCCATTTATCTCTTCTCTCTCTCTTTTTCCCCCAATCCTTATTTCATCATCCACCAACTCCCTTTTTTTTGGGGGGTGAGCTGATAAGCTGACAAAAAAAAAAAAAAAAAAAAAAAAAAAAAAAAAAAAAAAAAAAAAAAAAAAAAAAAAAAAAAAAAAAAAAATATATATTATATATATATTATATATATATATAATATATTATATATAATTTTAATATATATATTTTATATATATATCACGGAATTGATAAATAGATTTCATGACATTAATAAAGAGATTTTTGATAAATAGACTTTATGAAATTAATAAACAGATTTATAGCTGGAAAATAATGGCTATATATACTTTTTTATTAATAAAGAAATTCATATCTAAAAAAATGTACTCGACAAATAGGTATCAGGAAAGGAATTAATAAATATACAAAGATGAACAGAGAGTAAATAAATAAATATAGTAAATATAGGTATAGATAGATGGCTGCAGTAGATGAAAGCTATTGAGGGAAATAGAAAGGTAGACAGATTTTTCGAAAAGATAAGAAACGGAAAGACAAAATAGATGAAAGAATGGAGACAAAAATAAAACTGATGTATGCAGGGAAAATAACAAGGAAAAAAACCGAGAAACAGAGAGAGCGAAATAGAGAGAGAGAGAGAGAATGATAATAGAGAGAGAAGGAGACAGAGGGGGGGGAGGAAGAAGGAGAGAAAGAGAGAGAGAGAGAGAGAGAGAGAGAGAGAGAGAGAGAGAATGATCAAGAGAAAAGGAGAGAGACGGAGAAAGGGAGAAAGTGAGAAGGAAAGAGAGAGACACACACACAGAAAAAAAAAGACGTAAGAACAAAGACAAACAGATAATACAAGAAAGAACGAAAGAAAGAAAGGAAAAAAAAATATATATATATAAACAGACCGACATACAGACAGACAGACAACACGATCTCAAGAGAGGCAGGCTGGGGAGCTGCGGGCAACCGTGATGGACGTTGTAAAGAGGGTTAGACGCCGGGATGGTCTTCCTACGCAGACGAGGCGAAGAGCAGGCTGAAGAAGGCGACGAAGAGGAGGAGGGAAGGCGAGTGGGGCAGGAGGCCGGGGGAGCTGCTAGTGGACCGAAGGACCGCCATTGCTGTGGAGAGGAGTGGTTGGAGCGGGTACTTCGGATGGAGTTGGTGTGGATTGAATTTAAGTGGATTTTAATGGGCTGTGGAGTTGTTGGTAAGGTATGTATGAGTCATACATACATACGTGTGTGTGTGTGAGGGGGGTATGTGTGGTGTGTGTGTGTGTGTGTGTGTGTGTGTTGTTGGTGTGTGTGTGGGGTGTGTGTGTGTTGTGTGTGTGTGTGTGTGAACATACTTATATACATACAAAATATATATATATTTTTATATAATATATATATATATAATAATATATATATTAATAGATAATAAATAAGATAGAGAGAGAGAGAGAGATAGAGAGATAAAGATAGATATCATATACATACATACATACATACATACATACATACATACATACATACATACATGCATACCATGTAACCCAGAGGGGGCACAAACGTCAGAGAGTCGGGATTATAATGACATTTGCCTTTGTTATTTAATATAGCTGGTCAGTGAAAAAGGGTTATGCCCCATTTTTCTGAAGTCATTTTGCTTGCAAAATTGCAACTCCCTTTGGAGATTGATTGTGACTTTGGCAAAGGTATTAGGGGGATAAGCTAGGTTTGGGTTTGAGTTTATAAACTCTGTGGATGAGACACGGACATGCACACACGTATACACTGACATTAGTGCACTACTACACGTGTATATATATACATCATATATATATAATATATATATATTTATATATATATATATATAATATATTATATATATATATATACACATATATATTTTCATATATATATATATATATAATATATATATATGTGTATATATGTACACATACATTCACATTCACTCACTCCACTCACTTATTCACTCTCTGACTCACTCACTCTCTCACTCACTCACCCACCCCACCCACTCATTCACTCACTCACCTCAGTCACACACACACTCATTTACACACCCCCTCACTTACACACAAACTTTTTAAAACAGGGCACCTCACTTGTACACACACAAACACACATAAAATTCCCCTCCCCCCCTTTTCACCCCCTCCTCCCTACCTCCCCCTCATCTCCCCTCACTCACCTTTCTTAGTAGAAAAAAAGGAATAATCCGAATCGTTAGACCATCCATATTTATTCCTGACTCTCACCACGGCCATGTGTCTGTCGCCACCTCCAAGTCCGCGATCGTGTGTGTCAAAATGCTGCGGCCTCACTTTATTCCCGCGAGGATCTGCCAGCTCACCTCGGCTGACACTGCCACGGGGCGTGACACGTGTCGCCAAGAACCGGGATACACCAGGGACCCGGTTCTGCTGTGAGGTGGGGAAGATAGGGGAAGGTAGGGGAAGGTTGGGGAGGTATGGGAGGTTGGGGAAGGTTGGGGAAGGTAGGGCAAAGTAGGGGAGGGTAGGGGAAGGTTAGGGGAAGGTAGGGGAAAGTAGGGGAGGGTAGGGGAAGGTAGGGGAAGGTTACGGGAGATAGTGGAAGGTAGGGGAAGGTAGGGGGAGGTAGGGGAAGGTAGGGGAGGAAGTACGGGTAATTCGAAGGGATGGGAGAGATGAGCGGGCAGGAAGGAAAATGAGAGAGTGGGCTAATGTTAGAAATATATCGATAGATTTATAGGAGATATGATATAATAACGCCCTAGTACTATAACTATTTAAACCCCCACCAACAGAACATAATTTGCATTAAAACTTTACCCTAAACCAAAAAGGCTAAAAACTGCCCTACTTACCCTATATACACTAGTGTGCTTTTTTCAATGCTTTAATTCCCATTTTTACTGTTGGGATTCACATTTCATTTTTTATTAAATCCCTCTACTCGCTGAAATTAACTATTAGTTTACGTTTTCTTTGTACGGTAGTTTTTTTCCCCGGGACAGGCCACACCCCCCCCAAAACCCCTATAAAATACCCTCCATTAAAATTATCCCACCTCCTATAAATAAATTTTGGTTTTCCTGAAAAATTTTTCGTGAAAAAAAATTTAAACAAATTTTTTTAACCCTCCCCCACCCCCCGTTCTCAATATTTAAACTTTTAAAAACACGGCTTTTTCCCTCCTCTTTTTTTAAAACCTTTTCCCCTTTAAAAATTTTTTTTTTATTCCCGTAAAAATTTTCCCCCCCTCCACCACACCCCCCCCCGAAGGGACCTTTTTTCCCCGCCTTGGGTCGGGGGGGGCGTTTGCGGTCCTTTTGGGGTTTTTTTGGGGGAAAGGCCCTGTGTCCCCTTTTTTTGGGGGTTTTTTCCCCCCCGGGCTTTTTTTCCCGCCGGGGGGGGGGGGGGGCCCCCCCCGGGATTGAATACGTAGAAACAAAAGGACCCCCCCCTTTTTCGGGGCCCCGCTTTTTTTTTGTTTTTTTTTTTGGGTTTTTTTTCTTTCTTTTTAAAAATTTCTTTTAAACCCCCCTTTTGGGGTTTTTTTTTTTTTTTTTTAAAAAAATTTTTCCCAACTTGGGGTAAAAAAAAAAAAATTTTAATTACCCCTGTTTTTTTTAAAAAAAACCTTTTTTTTAAATTTTTTTAAAATTTTTTGGAAAAAAAAATTTTTTTAAAATAAAATTTGAAAAAACCTTTTAAACTCCTTTGGATCAATTTAAAATACCCCCAAAGGGGCCCCGGCCTTAAGTCGGGGGTGTTAAAACCCCCGCCCCAACCAAAACCCTTTTAAGACCTTTATATGATTAATCCCCTGTACCTTTAGGTTTGTGGTGGTTTGGTAGGGTATGAAGTTTTCTAAGTTTTATTAGTTGGCTTTGGGGCCCCGGGCCTTTGGTATTGGGTTGGGGTTGGGGTTTTTTTTTTTTTTCCCCCCGGTTCCAAGGTAACCCCAACCCCACCCCAAAACACCCAACGCCCTCAACCCCACACAAAACCCACCCCCCCCCCCCCACCACCCCCCACCCAAAACAACACAAAACCCAAAAATAAAACAAAATTTTTTATATATATATTTATTTTTTTTTTTTTAAAAATTTTTTACTATGTATCCATTCATGTAGTTTTTTTTTTTTATTATAAATTTTAAAAAAAAAAAAAAAAAAAACCAAAAAAAAACCAACAACCCACACAAACCCCCAAAACTTGTTTGACCGCCGCGAGGAGGGGGGGGGAAGGGAAAAGGGGCCCGATTATTTGGGGAGGAAAAACCCAGGGCGGGGAAAAGGGGGGAAAAAAACGACTATGCCTTGAAAATCAAACGCAGGTGTCGAAAAAGGGGGGTTTCGCCCCTGGAAAACAGAAGGCCCCCGGAAAACCCGGTTGATAGGAAGGGCATCCAATCAAGCAAGGGTGGGGGGTATGCCAAAAAATTTCAAAATAATGAACTGAGAGAGCCGATTTCCTGCGGGGGGGAAAAAAGGGGCTGTTAAAAAAAATTTTGTATGTATGAGATTGTGGTTTATAAATAAATAAATAAATATATATATAAATATATATAATAATAAATAATAAAAAGGGGAATATATATATATTATAATTTTTAAAATATAAAATATATATATATAATAAAATAAAACTATAATTAAAAAAAATGAATAATATTATATATATAATATTTTAAATAAAATAATTTTAAAATATATTATTTATATATATATATATATATATATATATATAATATAATTATTTTGGATATAATATATATATATTTTTATATATTTATTTATATTATATATATATATATATATATATATTAATGATAAATAATTTTTATATTTTTTAAATTATTTTATATTATATATATAATTTTATTAATATATTAATTTATAAAAAAAAGATAATCTTAAGAAGGTTAGATTAAATGAAAAGATTAAAAAAACCCCCCTTAAATAAAAAAATACCATATTATAAAAAATACATTTTTTTTTTGAAAAAAAAAAAAGGGGGATCTTTTCCCAAAATTTTTTGCGGCGGAACCCCCGGGGGGTTGGAAAAAAAGGAAGGGAAAGTAAAGTAAAAAAATAACCCTTGAATTTTTTTCCAAAAATAAAACCCCCTTTTATATGTTGAATTTTCACAAAACCCGGGGTTTTTCCTTTTTTCTTTCAATAATCAATATATGAGAAATACACCAAAAAAATTTAAACACATCTTTTCTTTTTTTTTTTTTGAAACCCGATCGGGGTTTTTTTTTTCAAAACAAAACTTATCCAAAAAATCTATTTAATTTATTTATATTATTTTCTGTTTTTTTTTTTCTACTCCCTACTACCCCCAACCTATCTTTTGTTTATATTTTATTTGTTTTTTAAATTTATTTTTTTTTTTTTTTTTTTTTTTTGTGTTTTTTTTTGTGTGTGGTGTGTTGGGGTGTGTGATATTGAACGACCCATAGTAACGGCCCTGGGTTTTTTGGGCGCACTTTAATTATTATCATCACACTACCAACAGACCCCCAAAAACCCGACCCCAACCCAAGTCGGGGAAATAGTTTTTTAAGGAAGTACCCCATAAACTTTTAAAACCCCCAACTCAATATTACGGCGGAAAAACCCCAATTTTTTCCTATAAATTTTTTCCCTTTTCATATTTATTTTTTTATCAAGAAGGGCGGCCTCGAGGTCGAGAACACATAAAAAAGGGTTTTAAAAATAAAATTAAAAAAAAGAAAAAAATTTTTAAAACTAAAAGGACTCTGTCTGAACAATTAGGCACGTGATGGCCCCCGCGTGTGTGTTGGTACAAACCAACACTTTCACCGCACACAAATACACAACGTGCAAAAAATATCTCAAAAAAGCTTCAAAAAAATTATACTTAACAAGCCCCCCCCCACAAAATAACAATACCACACATACACCCTACACACACACCAAACAACACACCAAAACAAACTACACACACACACACACACACACACACACACACAACACACCACACACACACACACACACACACAACACACACACACACCCACCTCCATACATACTTTTTTCCCAAAAAAATCATCGGGAGGCTTAACGACGTTAATGTTTTCGATTAGATTTTAATTCGAAATGTCTTTTTTTTTCGAGTTTTTTTATGCCTTTATTGCACGCATTATCACTATATTCTTAACTAAACTAGTAATGGTCTTATATGCATTTTTCGGTACTTTTTTTGCATATTTTTTTAAAAATATCTAGCTGAGTTTTGGTCAGGTTTATTAAATTATTGAATTATCAACTCTTTATGTATTGGGCCCTTGAAACAGTTTAACAGAATGCCGATTAATAATTAAAAAAATAAATAAATAAAAAAAAAAACAACTTCCAAAAAAACAAAGAATTAATTTAAAAACCGAATAAGAGAAATCTCACTTTTTTTTTCTTTTTCTTTTTCCCATCTTCCCCTCTTCTTCTCCTTCCCTTTCCCTTCCCTTTTAATTCCCTTTTTTTACATGTTTCTCCTCTCGTAGGATAACCCCAAATGAACCGGATATGGGAAGTCGATTCTTTACTTCTTTTCGCCACGCACCCCTTTGACACCCAAATTTCCCCGCTGTTAAAATTTGGTTTTCCCGGTTCTATTCATCTTCGAAACCGAATCACCCCCCCCCCCCTTTCCAAAGTGTTTAGTATTTTCTTTTTCCACGGGGGTTTTGTTATCAAAAGTATATAGTATAGAACGTGTATTCCAACGCTCACCCGGGGGGATATAGCCCAAATTTTCCCTTTTGAGCACAGCAATAAACAAATATGAGGCACAGGGGAAAACGAATTATTTTACTTTTATACAAAATTATAAAATTTTTTTTTTTTTTTTTTTTGGGGGGGGTTTTTTAAAGGGGCATCTTTCTTTTTTATTACATGCAAATCCCGGTTCAACAACCCCTTTTTTGTAAAACCCAACCTTTGGGGAAACCAAACCTTTAAGAATTCTTTTTAAGAAGGCCTATATAAACATAATTTTTTAAAAGCTTATTTATGAATTTTAAATTCTTTTCATGAAATTTTTCCACAAGTTCCAAATTTAAACAAAAAAATTTAAATTTTTTTTTATTATTATATTTTTATTTATATATATATATATATATATATATATATTAAATTTTTAAAAATTTATAATTATTATTTAAATTTTAAAATATAAAATAATATATATTATATATAAATTATAATATTATATATAAATTATACTTATATTTTTAAAAAAATTTAAAATTTTTTTATATATATTTTAATATAAAATTTAACTGTATTTATATTTTTTTTTTTTTAAAAAACTTATCCCATTAAAAAAATTTCCCCCTTTTAATTTTTGATTTAAAACTTTTTTTAAAATCCCCCTTTCCCCGCCCTTTTTCCTTCCCAAACCCGGGGGCGGGCCTACCCTTGGGCCCGGCGAATTCCCCCTACCAAAATGGGTTTTTTTTTCCAAGGGGTCTTTTTCGCCGTGAGATAGGGCTCGAGGCGCAAGCGGGGGAATTTTTTTCGACTGCCGAAAAGGGGAATGAAAGGGTGAGGCCAGTACCTATTACTGGACCTGCGGCAGTCATATGTATTATTAAACCCCAAATAATAAAGGGACATTAAATAAAAATAAAAAACTTTTTTGTTAAGGGGGATTCCCCTTTCCCATAAAATATTTACCTTTTTTT
>NC_051395.1:47167578-47172578 GCF_015228065.2 Penaeus monodon | reverse complement strand
ACCAACCCCACACACACACAACACACACACACACACCACACACACACACACAACACACACACCCCATACAACCACTTACCACCTACACACACACAACCACTCACTCATACACACAAAATAACACAATCACACACAACACACACACACACACACCACCACACACCCCACAACCCACACCACATAAAACTACACACACACACAACCGCATGCACATACAGGTACACACACAACCTATATATATATAATATATATATATATATATAATATAATATATATCTATAAAATTTTATATATATATATTCCTAATAATGTTCATACAGTATTTTCCGGTTTAATTCATACTCTGTATCACGGGAAGCAACGGGGTTGCAATACTGTCCTCCTCCCAAGGCTTTGTTCCTCTGCTTTTATTTAAATTTCGTGATGAAATTATTTAAACTTTTTCCCTAACACTGTATATAACTTGTGGTGTTTTTTTGGAAATTTAGATATTTCAATGGTTAGTTTACTTTGAAGAATTTTGTATTCATTTTTTTAGTCCATGTTTATTTTGGGTCTTCTTCTCCTTTGACACTATCTTTTCCCGTCTTTACCGGGTCGACGTTCCTTTGGCACCTCCCCCCTTGGCTCGTTTTTACGGCGGATCCCCTTCCCTGACGCCAAACCCTCCCCATTCACCCGGGCTTGGGAAACGCACGGTACATTCCACTGGATTTTTGGTGATTCGGCCGGGGGATTCGAACTCTCGAACTCAGATTGTCATGACAGTCTTTGAGTCCAATGCTCTAACCCCCTCGGCTATTCTGTTTTTTTCGTTTGTTATTTTCATTACTCTTTTATTACCTTTTGTTCTCTCCCTTTAATTTATTTGCTCTTTTTCTTTTGTGGTTTAACTTCTATTCATTTACTTATTTTTACTCCTTTGTATTTTTTTGCCGCGGTAGCCGAGTGGTTAGAGCATCGGACTCAAAGCCCTCACGAGTTCGACTCTGAGTTCGAGGGTTCGAGTCACCGGCCGGCGCGTTGTTCCACTGGACGAGGAACTTCACCTCGATTGCCTACCGTCATGGGAGTCCACAAGCGAGTGGAATGTCCCGTGCCGGCCCCAAATTCGTGAGTGAATGGGGAGGTTGAAGGCAGGAAGGGTATCCGGTCGTAAAGCGTCCCAAACCCGTAATAAAGATGCGGATACAAAGGGCGGAGGAGGAAGATCCGCACCGGCGCCCCCGATTAGGATTAAAGCCAGAAAAAAAAAAATATATATATAATATATTTTTTTTTTTTATGCTTCTTTTGTTGATGTGTATTTTTACTGTTATCGTTATTATTATTATCTGCACATTATTCAGTAAAATTAAATTTAAAAGAAATTCGGCACCTGGAATCCTGGGTAAATAATTCCTTTTTTCCCCTCCCGTTTCCCATAAATCTTCACACATTTTCTATTCTCTCTTCGTATTCAAAGACAGGCAAATAGAATGCAAAACGGGTTATCGAAAAAAAAGGAAAACGAAAGGTAAAAATGAAAAAAGGGGAAGGAGCAAGTAAGATAGAGGAATGTTAATAGCTCAGAGGGGGAAGAGACGGACTAGAATTTTTTAAAAAAAATAAATAAAAATATACGTAAAGGAAGAGGAAAAAAAGGTGAAGGGGGAAGAGGAAACTGAAAGAGAACGATGCACAGCAGAGGGAAACAGAAATAAATGACGAGAAATATAATAAAGAGATAAATGAAGCCAAAAGCGTAAATAGATAGTCAAGGGCAATAAAATGCGTTACCAGTGACAGTGGGAAAGTGACAATGATGATGATTATAAGGAGGAGGAGGATGAGATAATGATGATGGTGATGAGGAGAAGTAGGAGAAGGAATAGGAGGTAGACGTGCGATAATGTGTGAGGGGAGAGAGAGAGAGAGAGAGAGAGAGAAAAGAGAGGGGAAGTAAAGAGAGAGAGAGAGAGAGAAGTGAGAAGTAAAGAGAGAGAGAGAGAGATAACGTGACAGCGAGAGGAGAGGGGAAAAAGGAGAAAGAAAACGAACGAAAGAGGGAGGAAAGACAGAGAGAAGAAAGGGCATACCTACCCAATCCTTCTCTCTCTCTCTGACCTAAACATTATTAAACCAAACACAACAGCACGAACAAGCACAGAAGCAGCCAACGTGCAGAGCGACATCAGCTGTTCCCGACGCCATCCTTTTGGCGATCAGCTGATTACCATAACAGGACGATACTTAGGGAATATTGCGCGTTTAAATGGCACCTGCTGGCGGGTGATAGGACTATTGACTCAAAATGTGTCTGTATTTTTCAGTGACTGTTTACGCGGTAATGTACCCTAGGAATTAGAGGTACGACCGAAGAAATTTAGTGTTTTTATTCACTTACATAATTGAATAGAGGAGTTTAATCGAGCATTCTCGTGATTGCAAGAACGGAATTCCTCCTAATGTTACACAAGAGGATGATTGGACGTAGTCTCTCTGGACGAATTGATTGGAATAGTACGGATATATTTTTCTATCTGTGTGTGTGTGTGTTAATTTTTTTTCTCTTTATCTCTCTCTCTATATATATGATATATATATATTTATATATAAAAATATATATAATATATATATATATATTATATATATAATAATATATATATATTATTATATATAATTTTATGCCCGGGCCCCGAGCCCGATCTCCACGGCGAAAAAACAAAATATCGCTTTGAGAAGTCAAACGCAGGTGTCGCAAGGAAAATCGCCGCCGTGCACAGTGTTAAGCGCGCCGAAAACCCCGGTTTGATTTGGAAGGGCCCTCCAATCAGGCAAGAGTGGGACTGCCAAATAACCCCTCAATAGTAAATTTAGAGTGGCCTTTGCCTACAGTGGAATGGGAAAGGTTTTTTTAAAAAATAATAATAATAATGAATAATATAAATAAATAAATAAAAAGTAAAAATAGACTGCTGCGATGTTCCAGTGGTTAGATCACTGTACACTGACCCTCATGCTCCCGAGTTCAATTCTCCGCCCCGGCAGTCGTAAAAATACCTGTGCTCTGACTGCTCCTCCGATCTCACGAAAGTTAAAGTGTAGCATAGGTGTTAGCGCGTCGAACTACGGTTAATTAGGAAGGGCATCCAATCAGGCACTGCCAAGTAACCTCTCAATATATATATATATATTTTTTTTTTTAACGGTAGGTTCATGTTTGAGCCGCCGTGGTCACAGCATGATACTTAATTGTAGTTTTAATGTTGTGATGATCTTGGGTGAGTACGTGGTAGGGTCCCCAGTTTCCTTTCCACGAGAGTGCCGGTGTTTACCTTTTAGGTAATCATTTCTCTATTTATCCGGGCTTGGGACCAGCACTGACTTGGGCTGGCTTGCCCACCCACTGGCTAAATAGGCAATCAAGATGAAGTTCCTTGCCCAAGGAACTTCATCGTATCTAGGTTCGATTTACCCAAAATTATTTAAATCAGTGCAAGTGCTCAATAGTGAATTGAAAAAGGCCAATGTCCTGCAGTGGAGTGAATGACTGTTAATATATATAATATATATATATATATTATATATATATAATATATAAAATATATATATATATATATATATATATATCGTAGATATGATGGTGGATAGAGAACCACCAAAAATAATGACTACCTAACCATTCCAGTATAAACACCTAGTCAATTACATGATGTCAATATGGTGCCAAATAGTTCGTTAAACACCGCATCGGTGATGGCACGAATGTGAATGATTATATATATATATATATATATATATTATATATATATATATATATATATATATATATATATATGTATGTATGTATGTGGGGGGGGTGTATATATATATATGTGTGTGTATACATATATAAATATACATATGAATATACACACATATTTATATATATATATGTTTAAAAATGTTGTATATTATATATTATATTTATTTTGTTAACAATTTATTTTTCATTTTATTTTGGAATATATTATTATTTTTATTCAAATTTATTATAGTATTTTTTTTTTTTTTTTTTTGACCAATTTTAGTTCTGTTGGAGCCTTTGGAGGTTTGGCTAGGGTAGTTCCTTTCCAAGGGAAAAGCCCCGTGTAAACCCCCCTTTAAATAATCCATCTCTCATACCGTGTTGGGGTGCTTGGGTGGTTGCACGTGGTGGTGTGGGTGGTTCCTGCAAGGGAAAAAGCGGGTGGGGCTCGTGATTCATTGCCGTGTGTGGTGTTGTTGTTTTGGGGTGTGTGTGTGTCTGTAAATGTATATGTTCGTGTGTGTGTGTGTGTTGGGGGTTGGTTGTGGCTTGTGTGTGGGGTATTTAAAGTTTTGGGTGTGCTGTGTGTTTTTGTGTGTGTGTGCGTGTGCGTGTGCGTCTCTGTGTTGTGTGTGTGTTGTGTGTGCGCGTGTGCATGCAAATAGAAATCAATATGAAAAAGCTTTTGCGTGTTTAACTCGAGGCCGATTTGAAAAATCCTCTATAAAAACAAACAAGAAGGAAGTAAATACAGAAATGAAATGGACAAACAGAAAAACATTCCACAAATATAGTAGGGAATGGAATTAAAACAACAACAATAGTTTTCTCTCTCTCTCTCTCTCTCTTCTCTCTCTCTCTCTCTCTCTCTCTCCTCTCTCTCTCTCCTTTTTTCTCTTCTCTCTCTCCCTCTCCCCCCTCCTTTTTCACTCTCTCGTCTCTCCCCTCTCTCTTCTCTCTCTCTCTCTCTCTTCTTTCCTCATCTCTCTTCTCTCTCTCTCTTTTTCTTTTTCTCCTACTGCTCTACTCTCTCTCTCTCTCTCTCTCCTCTTCTCTTCTCTCTCTCTCTCTCTCTTCTCCTCTCTCTCTCGTCTCTGTTTCTCTCTCTCTCTCTCTCTCTCTCTCTCACTAGGTTCAGCGTCGAAGCTATCTGTTTTGTCTAAAAAAAAATATGTATATAAAAAAATATAAAAAACTTTAAGTACAGTATGAAATTGGATAGAGTTGACAT
>NC_051395.1:47157578-47160078 GCF_015228065.2 Penaeus monodon | reverse complement strand
ACACATACACACAAAAGAGAGAGAAAGGGGGGGGGGGAAGTGGAGGTGAGAAGCACTCTTTTTATAGTTAAATTCGTGGAAATTAAAATTGATATATAATGTAATTACTTAATTCATTTTAGCATCATGTTAAATTCAAAAAAAAAAAAAAAACCTTAAAATAATCTTTCTGAAAATAGCTACAAAGAGTTGTTATATAACTACCGATCGTACAAAATATATAAAAGTTGATTATTCCGAAAAATTCTGCGAACAGATATTAAACAAAAGGTAAAAAATTTTATTCAGTATATTAAAAATCATGAACGTGAATTATATCCCAGCTTTCATAACTCTACATCGCAGGATCATATTTAGATTTAAATAATCCCTGTATATTGTAAATCCTGGTATTGTAATATTGAGTGTTTCCAGACCCCAACCCGTACCCCGGGAAAAATAAAAAGTTCAGAAAATTATAATAATTTTTTTCTGTCCTATCTCTTCTGCTTGTTAGTCTGTCTGTCCGTCTATCTGTCTATCTTTGAGAGAGAGAGAGAGAAGAGAGAGAGAGAGGGGAAGAGGGAGAGAGAGAGAAGAGAGAGAGAGAGAGATAGAGAGACAGAGAGAGAGAAGGGAGGAAGGAAAAAGGAGAGAGAAATAGGAGACAGAGGAGACGAGAGAGAGAGAGACAGACAGACAGAAGAGAGAGAGGCTAGCAGGGGGAAAAAAGTGGGAGAGAAGAGAGAGGAGAAAAAAAGAAAGAGAGAGAGAGGGAGAGGAGAGAGAGAGAAAGAGAGAGAGAGAGAGAGGAGGGAGAGGAGGAGGGAAACATGGAGGGAGGGAGGGGGGGAGGGAGGGAGGGAGGGAAGGGGGGGGAGGGGGAGAGGAGAGGAAGAGTAAGAAGAGAGAGGAGAAAGGAAGGGGGGAGAAGAGAGAAAAGAAAAGAGAGAGAGAGGAGGAGGGAAAAGAGAGGAGAAGGGAGAAAGGCTGACCACACACGCACCCCCACAACGCCAAAGAGAGGGGAGAGAGAGAGGGAAAGAGAGGAGAGAGAGAGAGAGAAGAAGAGGAGAGAAGAAGGAGAGAGAGAGAAAAGAGAGAAAGAGAGAGAGAGAAGAGAGAGAAGAGAGAGAGAGAGGAGAGAAAGAGAGGAGAGGGAGGGGGGTCAAAAAACACACGCATACACACACACGCAAAAAGAGGAAGAGAGAGGGGAGAGAGAAGGAGGAGAAGGGAGGGGGTGGGTACACCAAACCCCAAAAACACCCCACACACACACACACACACACCACACACAACACAACAACACAAAACCACCCACACACACACACACACATACACACACACACACACACACACACACACAACAACACACACACAAAACCACCACACCACACACACACCACACACACACACACACACACCACACACACACACCACAACACACACAGGGAAAGAAAAAAAAAAAAAAAGAAGAAAAGAAAGGAGGAAAAAAAAAAGGGGGGGGGGGGGGGGGGGGGGAACAAACAAGAAAAACAAAAACGAAAAACTGTGACTTTTTGCCCACAAGAAGAGGAGAGTTAAAAAAGAGCCAAAAGAAAGAAATTTTAGAAAAGAGAGGGAACACACCCGGCTAAAAAAGTGTTTGGGTTTTTTGAGTGGATTTTTAAATTTTTAACCCAAAACCCTAGCTACTTTTTTTACTTTCTTCGTTATTTAATTTTTTTAAAAAAATACCAACTAAAAATATAAAATACTGAACAAAAAACAAAAATTTTTTTTAAAAATAATGATAAAAAATTTTTTGAGGGGATTTTTGTGATAATATGAACGTTGTAAAAAGATATGAGTTAAAGGAACTTTAGTCTGGCAGTGATATTAGATGGGTTTTCCGCGACCTGGGAATGAAGATCCTTATAATATGGCAAAAAGTTTAATAAAAAAATAGAGTTGGCCTTTTATACCATTAGACATAAGGGGAAATTTTTAAAGGGGGAAAATTTTAAACTATGGGGTTTATGTGGTAAATGACCCGTTTCCTTTCCCCCTCGACTTCGACCCAACGTGATGCCAGTATCTCACACAGTCCACCCGACAACCCTGAACCAGTCCCGGATTTTAAACCGGCTTTCACCACGAGCTAGCACCCACAGTAAAATAACTTAGTTTTGTTTTTCTGCATACTCTGCGTTCAAAGTGGTATTAAAATATTTGTGGTAATGTAAAACCAAAATTATACGAAAAAAGCTATGAAAGACAATGTATCAATAATGAAATATGGTGAGTATGAATTTAAAGGGATAAAAGTAAAGATGATAATTCAAGTATTTTTTTTGTATTATATTTTAAAAAGGTAATTTGTTAACCCCTCAGTTTGTTTTCTTTTGCTTTTATATAAATTATTTTATTCAATTTTAAATTTCCTCGAATAGAATATTTTTTGTTTTTGTTTTGCAAACACAAGTTTAAAAAAAAAAGAATAAAACCTTTACATTCCCAAAAAAATTTTAGATTTCCC
>NC_051395.1:47148316-47157478 GCF_015228065.2 Penaeus monodon | reverse complement strand
CTTTTTCCTTCTTTTCTTTCTTTCTGTTTTTTTTCCCTTCCCCCTTCCCCCCCCGTCTTCCCCCCTTCCTTCTTTCTTTTTCTGTCGTCTTCTGCTCCTGTGCCCCCTGTCTCCTGTTTGTCTCTATTATCTCTCTCCATACCCCCACCCCCTTCTCACTCTCTCTCTTCTCTCTCTCTATCTATCTATCTATCTATCTCTCTCTATCTATCTCTCTCTCTCTCTCTCTCTCTCTCTCTCTCTCTCTCTCTCTCTCTCTCTCTCTCTCTCTCTCTCTCTCTCTCCCTCTGACTAGTAATGGTCTCTATCTCTCTGTCTCTATCTATGTCTGTTTCTTCCCCCTATCTCTCTGGCTTCTTCTTTCTCCTTGTATGTCTCATGTTTATCACGTATTCTCTTCTGGGTATTGTTTACGCCCTTCCTCCCTTGCCTTTGATCTTGTGTTATTACCGTGTTTTCGAACATTTTCTTTCGCTCTGCCGAGAAACAGCGAAGATTAAAGAAAGGATATGAATGTACGTTTAAGATGGAGGAAAACGAAAAAGAGAGAAAAAAAACGAAACGAAAAGAGACGGGAAAAAAAAAGGAAAACTGGAACAGACAAAGATAAGAGAAACGAGGAGAAAAAAAAGATAATCAGGAAATGAAAGCAAATTAGGCGCAAGAAAGGAGTAAACAGGAGAAAATGAAGAAAATTTTAAAGGAGAAGAAACGCGAACGAAGAGTGAAAAGATACGAGAAGATAAAAAAAAAAAAAAAAAAAAAAAAAAAAAAAAAAAAAGGAAAAGAGGTAACAGATGAAAATCAAGAAAACAGAAGAGAAATGAGAAAGAAGCGAAAATGGACGAAAAACGAAAAAGAAGAAACAGTAGACGAGAATCAAGCAATAATTCAAGACAGAAGAGAACCGAAAGAGAAGAGAAATCACAAGAAAAGCGGAGAGAGTCAAAACAAAAGAGACAAAGGAAATGTAAAAGAGTATTAAGCAAAGATTAAAAAATAATAATAAATAAAGGAACTAGCAAAAACTGACAACACGAGGATCAAGCAAAGAACGAAACACCAAAGAGAAATACAAACCGATTAAGACAAATAAAGAAAAACATAACAGCGAAGAAACGAATGATAGAAAATGAGATAAGAGTGATAAAAAAGATAAAAAATGATATGAGAGAGCGAAAGAAAAAAAATGATGATAAAAAATGAGATAAGTGATAAAAAATGATAAAAAATGAGATAACGTGATAAAAAATGATAAAAAATGAGATAACGTGATAAAAAAAATGATAAAAAATGATATGAGAGACCGAAAGAAAAAAAATGATACAAAATGATAAAAAATGAGATAAGAGTGATAAAAAATGATAAGAAATGAGATGAGAGAGCGAAAGAAAAAAAAGAAAAAAGACAAAAGATGGGGAGGGGGGGGGGATGAGTGAGAACGATAGAGAAAAGAAAAGGAAATAAATATTGAGACGAAAATACGAAAGAAGGGGAAAAAGCAGAGATGGATGAAAGGAAGCGAAGCAAAGGACGTGGATCCATCGCTTCTTCATTATCTCTCTTTATTGCGTCTTTCTTTCTTCCTCTTTATATATATACATTTATCATCGTTTATATTTCTTCTTTTCTCTCGTCTGCTTCTGATATATGCTGAGGAAGTTTCTGTATGGGGGGGGGAGGGGAAAATCATTTTCCTTTATTGATGTTGATGATAATGATGATAAAATATGATGAAAAGATTATAATACTGATCACTATCACTATCTCTGTCATTATCATTATCCTTATCATCATCACTATCATCTTGAAAGTAATAATAATAAGAAAAACGCTAATATAAGGAGAACAATACAAACACAACTACAAGCAATAGAATTTTCGGAAAAATAAGAAATAAAAATAAAATAATAATAACTGGCCAAAATAACGAACAAGCGATTAAGGCCAAACTACCCATTAGCAATAACAACGACGTCAAACTAGCCAAATAGCGAACAAGCAATAAACGAAAAACAACAATAAGAAGAACCGCTATAACTAGCCAAAATAGCTAACAAACGCTACATAATAAAACTAGCCAAAATAGCCAGCACACAATAAACAACACCAACAATAACAACGAACCTAAATCAACCAAAACAACCAAACAAGAAATATATAATATAAAACATTAATCCCAACCGCTAAACTAGCCAAAATAGCGAACAGGCGATAAAGAAAGGGGGCAAACTACCCAACAGGTCATCCAAGACAACGGAAAAAAAGAGAGGTCTCCGTGTGTGTAGCAAAACAAGACTTCCATTTTCCTCAGTACGTGATGTGACCCCAGGTGCTCGTTAACACACTGCAGTTCCAACAACCTTCGTAGGACGGTAGTAATGGTGATAAAAGTAGTAGTCAATTGCGTTTATATAGTATTGCTGGGTGTCGTGGTACGATTAGATGGTTGCGCGAGTTAATGAATGGGGTTGATTAACATTTGATGGGTGGGTTGATGGGTGGTTTAGTAAATGATTCGATTGGTGAATGGTAGCTTGTGCGTGTGAGAGAGAGTGAGTGTATATCTAATTATCTATGTATCTATCTATCTGTATCTATATATCTATATATGTATTAAAATACATACATATGCATATATTTAGAAAGTAACAAAAAAAAAAATAGAAATTCTACTTAGTTCAATGGAGGCCTTAAAATTTGCGGATAAAAACGCATGTGAGACAGCCTCCTGCGTGACTCATGTAAAACACAATGTCAACACGAGACACAATGTTGATGGAGGCACCCCACGCCCGGAATGGCACCCAAGGCAGCCGTAAAAGGAAATTGTACTTGCGAGGTGGCAACACGAAGAAAAATGATGTGACGATGTGGAGGTGCGGGAGATAAGAAGCTCTTTAGTCTTTAAAAGTTTGGTATTCTGAATTGATTTGTAAGTTATATGGTTGGCATGGTGATAAATTCAGGATACTATAATAATGTCAATAACGGTCGTAATGTGATATCATTGATAATGATAATGAAAATAATAGTAATGATGATAAGGATAGTAATAACTACTACTACTGCTGCTTCTAATGATAAGTTATAATAATTAATCTCAGAAGAATGATACTACTACCAATAATGAAACTATAATAAGGAAGATGATAATGATAACGATGATGATAATCACAAATCTCTGACAAGTAAAGAAAAGTTTTAATATCACTTTACAGCACTGTGATATGATGGTTTGCACGGTTTATAACTAGGAGCACTTCATACATCGTGGTACAGCGGCTTAACAATTTATGATGGTAGGTTTTGTGATGCTGGTAGTGTAGTCCTCCTAATCTTTGAAGGGAATATGATTTTATTGATGCTGGAATGGTTGCAAACAGTCCTAGAAATAAAGAAACTTGTATGAATTTATAGAAAAAAAAAAAAAAAGATCCCATCCTCTCTCCCTTTCTCTTCTCTTTCTCCTTTCTTTTTTCCATCCTTCCCTCACATACGGCTCTGTCTGAATCAAGTTAACATTTTTCGTTTCAATCATATGTTTGGTATCATTAGGACTCAAACACTACGCACAACGCGCGCACCGCACACATTATTGCATCACAGAACAGGGTTCTTGAGTAAAGTTAAATTTTGCATAAGTGTGGTTTTCCTTTCTCTGCACTTTTGTGGAGTCACCTTTACTTTAAAACCAGAGTTCTCCAAAGGAAAAGTAAGCTTTTGAACAACATATATGAAATTTCATAGAATTAATGTTTGTGTGTTCCAGATATTTGGTCTCTCTCTCTCTCTCTCTCGCCTCTCTCACTCTCTCCTCCTCCTCCTCTCACTCTCATCGCTCATCTCAGTCTCTCCTCTTCCTCTCTCTCCTCTCTCTCTCTCTCCCTCCTCTCTCTCGCTCTCTCTCTCTCGTCCCTGCTTGCGCGCGCGTGTGTTGTGTGCTTTGTGTGTAAGTAATGTATTTATATATATAAGATATATATATATATATATATAGTATATATATATACTTATATATTATATATATATATAATGTATATATATATATAAATATATATAATATATATATGTCGTATATATATATATATATACATACATGCATAACTTATACTGTCCCTCATCCATATATGTGTGTGTATCTATATGTACCTGTGTATATATTAATGCTATCACACTCACGGTTCTTATTCAGGAAAAAAAGAACCCAAAATTTTTAGCTTTAGGTTAGAGTTATTATTTTCCGAAGTAGAATTCATAATGAAAATAAAAATTTTATGGATTAATTCAAGGATAAAAGTTTGGTAACTCATCTTCGTCGATTTTGTTTTTTTTTTTTTTTTTTTTTTTTTTTTTTTTTCCAAGTTTATTCCGATTTTTTAGTGTTCACATTACTATTCCCATAAACGGAAATTATCTCTATTCATTCATCTCCTCTCCTGTCTGTGTTTGTCACTCTGTGTCCTCTCTCGCTCTCAGGTTTGATCGCCCCTCGACCCTCCCTTCCTTCCTCCTCCTCCCCCTCCCTTCTGTCCTCTCTCTCCATCTCTTCTCTCTCCTCTCCGTCTCAATCTCTTTCTCCTCCTCCTTCACTCAACAATCTTCTCTCTCGTCAACTCATCCTCAATCTCTCTCTCCCTCTCCCTCTTTCGCCCTCACCCTCCCTCCCTCCCCTTCCCTCTTCCCTCCCTTCTGTCCTTACTCTCAATCTCTCGTCCTCTCGTCTCGGCCAGTCCTCTCCTCTCTCAGCTCTCTCTCAGTCTCTCTCTCTCTCTCTCCTCTCTCTCTCTTCTCTTCTCCCTCAAATCTCTTCTCTCTCTTCCTCTCAATCTCTTCTTTCTCTCTCATCTCTCTCCCTCTACCCTCTCTCATCGCCCCTCACCTCCTCTCTCCGTCGTCTCCTCTCTCTCTCTCTCTCTTCCTCGGGTCTCTACGTTCTTTCTCTCTCCTCCTCCCTCTCCTCTCTCGCTCGCTCTCGTCTCAATTTCTTTCCATTTCCTTAATTTCTTCTCTCTCTCTCTCGTCCTCAATCTCTTCTCTCTTCTCTCATCTCTCATCTCTTTCTCTCTCTCGTCTCTCTCTCTCTCATCTCTCTCCCCTCTCCAGCTCCGTCTCCTCTCTCCTCCCTCACTCTCCTCCTCTCCTCCTCTCTCTCTCTTCCTCCCTCTCTCTCTTCCTCTCTCTCTCTCCAATCTCCTCCTCAATCCCTTTCTTCTCTCTGCTCTCTCTCTCTCTCCTCTCTCAGATCTCTCTCTCTCTCTACCGATCTCTCCTCGCTCTCCCCCTCCCTCCCGCTCTCTCAAATCTCTCTTTCTCTCAATCTCTCTCTCTCTTCTTCTCTTCTCTCTCTCTCTCTCTCCCATAAAAACTCGCTCTCTCTTCTCTCTCCTCTCCTCCTCTATCACTCATCTCTCTCTCTCGCCTCTCTCTCCATCTCCTCCCCTCTCTCCATCCTCTCATCCTCCAGCCTCTCGCTCCATCTCAGCTCTCTCCCTCCTCCTCTCTCTCAGGTCTCTCTCTCTCTCTCTCTCTCCCTCATCACTCCTCTCTCTCTCTCAATTTCTTCTCTCTCTCTCTCTCAATCTCTTCTCTCTCTCTCTCAATCTCTTCTCTCTCTCTCTCAATCTCTTCTCTCTCTCTCTCCCCCCCCTCTCATCATCTCTCCCCGCTGCCCCCCTCCGTCCATCTCTCGCTCTCTCTTCTCTCCCTCTCTCACTCTCTCTCCCTCTCCTCCTTCCGTCCCTCCCCTATTCTCTCCCTCTCCTCTCTCCTCTCTCGCCTTCTCTTCTCCTCTCTCTCTCTCTCTCGCTCTCCTCAGTGCACCCTCTTTCTCTCTCTCTCTCTCGCCTCTCATTCCAATCTCCTCTCATCTTCTCTCAATCCCCCCCTTTCCTCTCTCGCTCGCTTCTCCCGGTCAAATCTCTCCTTTCTCTCACTCTCTCTCTCTCTCTCGTCCTCGTCTCGCTCATCTCGCATCTCTCATCCTCTCCTCTCTCTCTCCGCTATCGATCTCTTCCTTCTCGAAATCCACCTCTGCCCTGCCCAACTCTCTCCCTCTCTCTCTCTCCTCTCTCTCCTCAAATCTCCTCTCTCAATCTCCTCTATCTCTCAATCGCTCTCTCTCTCTCTCTCTAACGTCTCTCTCGTCTCTCCTCAACTCTGTCTCCCTCCTCTCTTCCCTCGCCTCTTCTTCCCTCCCCTCTCGTCTCCCTCTCACCTCCTCTCTCTTCTCTCTTCTCTCGTTTCTCCCTCTCCTCCCTCACTCCTCCTTCACTCTTATCTTTCCTGTTATTCAATCCAAGTAAATGTAAGACGTAACTAAAAAATTCAGACTTCAAAGTTCCTGGACACAACTTTAATGCGCTTTAGTCTCACACTTGGGCGGGGTCCCTGCCTTCTTGTCGCTTGCTTGCTTATGTCGCTTATGTTGAATGAGCGTTCTTTGCGCTCAGTATCGTCCTGGAGATTAAGGGTGAGAAGTCGCGAGTGCTTCGCATGTCCTGTTGTCCATTTCGGATTTGCTGGGAGTCTACATAAAGGGTTTTCTAGTTTTGTTTTGTTGCTTTTGTTATTATCCGTGGCGTCCCTGTGTCTGTGTGTGTGTGCCGCTCGGCTTACACTCTCTATCTCTTTTATTCCTCTCTGTTTCTCTCTCTCTCTCTCTTTTTCCTTCCTCTTGCCTCTTTCTCGTTCTCTCTTCTCGTCTTTCTTCTGTCTCGCCTTCCACTTCCCCTCTGTGTATCATTGCTTGCTTATGAAGTTCGTATAAATCGTGACCTGCATGTCTGTCGTTTTTACCCACCGAAAGCACCTTTATTTTATTTCAACTTCACTAATCATTTCCATATGCCTCCTGCCAATTACCACATACCAGCTGCAGGTGTTGCCAATATTAATTACGGAACGGCGGAAAAATGAATAGATAGATAGGTTCAATATCTGGATCGATAACGTAGCTTCAGCAAATTAATATACCTCAAATAGACAAATTAATATAGATGAATAGATTATAGAAGCATATTGTTTGCGTTTCATTTTAGGTGTGCAGATGAATTTTAAAATACTAAAAACAACCCAAATTAAACAAAAAAAAAAAAAAAAAAAAAAAAATATATAAAAAAAATAAAATAAAAAAAAAAAAACACAAAATAAAAAAAAAAAAAAAAAAAAAATGAAAAAATAAAAAATACTTTTAAAACAAATAAAATAAATTTTTTTAAAAAAAAATTAAAAAAAAAAAAATTTAAACAATAAAAAAATTAAAAATTAAAATAAAAAACAAAAAAAAATAATAAAAAATCATTCAATATAACAAAAAAAATTTCTATTTAAAAGTGTAAATGAAAAAAATGACGTAAAAAAATAAATACAAATTCTAGCTGATATCTGAAACTTGTTTCAATTACGGCTATGTAAGTGTTTTTTTTTCTTTCTTTCTTTCTCTTTTTTTTAATAATCTTTAACTCATCGCTTACGTTATTCAATGGTTATCTGCAATAAATAAGTTGTTTCACATATAACCGCTTTTTTGTCCTTCAGATAAGAAATTCCGTCATATGTGATTACTTTAAATGAGAAAGTAATTTCAAAAATAAATCCTCTCTCCCGCCGACCACTCTCGCTCTTTTTCTCACTCTCTCGCTCTCTCTCGCTCTCTCTCTCTTTCTTCTTTTCTCTCCATTTACCTCTCTCTCTCTCTCTCTCTCGCCCCCCCCCGCCCCTCTCTCTCTCTCTCTCTCTCTCTCTCATCTCCGTCTCCACTCTCTCGTCTCTCGATCTCCTCCAATCCATCATCCTGTCCTCTCGTCCCTCTTCTTTCTCCTCTCTCGCTCTCCAGCTCTCCTCTCCTCCTCTCTATTATAGATACATATAATATATATATATCTATAATATATATATAATATTTATATATATATATATATATATCTATATGTCGTATACATATAATACATATCTCTAATATAAGTATATATATATATATATATATAGTATATTATATCTTCTGCTATTATACATATATTGTGTGTTGTTTGTGTGTGTGTTGTGACTTATGTATGAGTAATATATATACATATACCACCTCCCTGTTCCTCCTTTTCTTCCCCTCCCTTTCCTCCCTCCCCACTCGCTTTCCTCTCGGTCACAGACAAACGCATCCCTGTCGCTTAACCGCGTAGACGCTCCAGAAGCCAAAAACTCCAAGTACCGCAAAACAAAAAAAAAAACCGGAAGCTAGAGACTCAAAAGAAATGCTCATCGGTCTCCTATATGGGATTGGTAAATTTATATTTTTTCTCCTCTTTGTTTTCCATCTCTCTCTCTTTCTCTCTCTCTCTCTCCTCATCTCGTCCTCGTCCTCTCAGGCTCTCTCCACCCCGCGTCTCTTCCCTCCTCCTCTCTCTCTCTCTCCTCTCTCGGTCCGTCACACTCTCTCTCGTCTCCTCTCCTCGATCTCTTCCACCTCTCTCGCTCCCTCTCTCTGCAAACCGGTTCAGTCTCCCTACAATTTATGATAACTGTAAACCTTGGGATGTTTCCCTCCTCGAGCTGACAAAACGCTGAATCCCACGCCACGGATGCCACCTCCCATCCCCTTTCCTCATACACGCTGTCTGAATCAGTTACATTTTTCATTTTCATATGTTCTGTATCATTAGAACTCAAACAGATAGGCACACGCGCGCACGCACACATATGTTGCATCACAGGTTCTTGAAGTAGTTAAATTTTGCATAAAGTGTGGTTTTCTGCACTTTGGTGGGTTCACTTACTCTAAACAAGAATTCTCCAAAGGAAAAGTAAGCTTTTGAACAACATATATGAATTTCATAGAATATTTTTGTGTGATTACCGATATTTCTCTCTCTCTCTCTCTCTCTCTCTCTCTCTCTCTCTCTCTCTCTCTCTCTCTCTCTCTCTCTCTCTCCTCTCTCTCTCTCTCTGCGCGCGCGCGTGTGTGTGTGTGTTTTGTGTGTATGTATTTATATGTATATATATTATATATATATATATATATATATATATATATATATATATATATATTATATATATATGTATATATATATATTGTCATCATCAATATATGTGTGTGTGTGTATATATGTACATGTGTATATATTATGCATATACACACTCACGTCTTTATTTCAGAAAAAAAACAAA
>NC_051395.1:47130816-47133316 GCF_015228065.2 Penaeus monodon | reverse complement strand
TTGTCGAATTTGTTCTTCGTGCCTTTATTGGTCTTTCTTTTTCACTTTTGGGTGTGTCTTAATTGTTTATTTTGTAGTTTACTGATATTTGCTGATATCATTGGATGATACGGATTATTAACAAACAAACAAAAAAATGGATCTTTTTATAAGATAATTTTTTCCATCTTTCTTTCTTTTTTTTTGAAGAGGATGGCTAACTCACAAGATGAATAAGCTATCTGTCTCTTCTGGCAATCTAGTTCTCCCTTCTATCGGACCAAACTCTCCCTCGGGTTTATCGCTTTTAACAGCTTTCTCCCTCCTTTGTATTAATCAAACTAGCATAATGCATCGCGCTGGTGGTTAAAAAAAAATTCTAGTAGCAGCTAGCAGCTCTTTGGGACCAACTCCATTATAGACAAAGGCCCTTTGATCACTCTTTGCCTTCATATTCAAATTTTACTACGGGATAATACCGGTGCCAATATTCCAAGACCTGTCGAAGGGCTAGGTAGGCCGATAGCGTTGGCCTTTGTAATATTCTAGAGGGTAAACAAAAGTTTTTTTTGTGTGTGTGTTGGGATGAGGGGTGGGAGGGTGGGAGGGAATGTGGGAGGGTAGGGAGGGAGGGAGGGAGGGAAGGGAGGGATGGAAGGGGGAAGGGAGGGAGGGAGGGTGGGAGGGAGGGAGGGAGGGAAGGAGAGAGTGAGGGAAGGAGAGACAGAGAGAGAGAGAGAAGAGAGAGAGAGAGAGAGAGAGAGAGAGAGAGAGAGAGAGAGAGAGAGAGAGAGAGAGAGACAGACAGACAGAGAGAAAGAGAAAATAGATAGAAAGACAGATAGAAAGGCAAATAGACAGACAGACAAATAAAGCGAAAGAGAGAGAAAGGAGCGATCAGGGTATACAAACAAAGAGAAAAAATGTACAAGGCGAAGGCGCGAGAAACAGCCAGAATATGCGGGTCCACAATATATTCTCACAGCAAGCCCTCTCCCTATGTACAAATGACCCTGTTACACACCTTCCCCCTTGGAGAGTATGACCTCTCTCTTTCCCCTCATCTACCTCTTCTCTCCCCTCCCTCATTTCCTCTCACTGCTCTCCTCTCACTCCTTTTCCTTCCCTCCTCTTGCTCTTTTCTCGCCTTCCCCTCCTCTTCCCTCTCTCCCTCCCTTTCTCTCTCTCTCCTCATCCCCCTACCTTTCCTCTCCCATCCGCTGCTCTCTTCTCCTCTTTCGATTCTTCATTCAGTCGCTCTTCCCCTCTCCTCTCCCCTCTTCTCACTCCCCTCCCACCTTCCTTCACTCTCCCTCCGCTTCCTTCTCACCCTCCTCCACCTCTCTCCTCTCTCCCCACCTCTCTCTCTATCTCTCTTCTCTCCTCCTTCGTCTTCTTCCCTCCTTTCACCTCCCACCCTTCCTCCTCAACCCTCTCTCTCCTCCTCCCTCTCTACTCCTCCCTCCTTCTCTCCTCCCACCCTACTCCCCCTCTCTCCTCCCACCCTCCCTCTCCTCTCTTCCCACCCTCCTCTCCTCCTCCCTTCCCACCCTCCTCCCCCTCTCCCTTCTTCCCTCCCTCCCACCACCCTCTTCCCTCCTCCTCCCTCTCCCCCCTCCCGCCCCCTCATAAACGACCGGGCCGACATAGACTCGAGGCTACGAACCACCGCTCCCTAACTTTCCTGAGGGGAGAGAGGACGCTAGATTCATGCCTCTGAACACGTGATAATGATCCTGCACGAGGCTAAATTCCCATTAAGGTCTTTCATTATAGGTTGCAGTTATTGATGGAGATGGGCAATGCAAGCGAGCGCTGAAACGGACCTGTCGACCGGCCGTCGATTGTCAGGGAGAACGAAACGGTAGAGCGAGACAATAAAAGGAGAGGAGAGATAGGAAGGGAAGGATGAGAGAAAGAAAGGAAGGTAGGTAGATGAAAAAATGGAAGGAAGATAGAGAGAGAGGAAAATAGATAATTGAAAGAAAGAATGAAGAAAATATATATTTATATGAAAATATACATACACATACACACACACACACACACACGCACACACACACACACACACACACACACACACACACACACACACACACCACACACACATATATATATATATATATATATATATATATATATATATATATATATAGATAGATAGATAGATAGATAGATAGATAGATAGATAGATATAGATAGATAGATAGATAGATAGATAGATAGATAGATATTTGAAAGAGAAAGTTAGATAAAAGAAAAATGATTTTTTCTCTTTTTTTGGTTTTGGGTAGAGAGGAACCAAAAGTTAGTGTGGAGAGTTTCTGCTACAGAACTTCTACTAACAGAGACGAAAATATTATATGCATGTCTGTGCGATCATTGTAAAATTACTACTTAGAACTCTAAAAAAAAGATTAAAATACAAAATAGGAATATATAACTTAAATGGGTTAAAATTTTTCGATAATTTGGCCAAAAAAAATATATAATCCTTTTTATATAGGATACACCAAGAAAA
>NC_051395.1:47100816-47105816 GCF_015228065.2 Penaeus monodon | reverse complement strand
TACTTAGGGAATATTTGCGCGTTTAAATGGCACACTGCTGGCGGGGTGATAGGACTATTGAACTCAAAATGTGTCTGTTTTTTTCAGTGACTGTTACGCGGTAATGTACCCTAGGAATTAGAGGTACGACCGAAGAAATTTAGTGTTTTTATTCACTTACATAATTGAATAGAGGAGTTTAATCGAGCATTCTCGTGATTGCAAGAACGGAATTCCTCCTAATGTTACACAAGAGGATGATTGGACGTAGTCTCTCTGGACGAATTGATTGGAATAGTACGGATATATTTTTCTATCTGTGTGTGTGTGTGTTAATATCTCTTTATCTCTCTCTCTATATATATGATATATATATTTTTATATGAAAATATTATATATATATATATATATATATATATATATATATATATATATGACTGCCGCGATGCCCGATCTCACGGCGAAAAAACAACATATCGCTTTGAGAAGTCAAACGCAGGTGTCGCAAGGGAAGTCGCCGCCGTGGCACAGGTGTTAAGCGCGCCGAACCGCGGTTGATTAGGAAGGGCATCCAATCAGGCAAGAGTGGCACTGCCAAATAACCCCTCAATAGTAAATTGAGAGTGGCCTTTGCCCTACAGTGGAATGAATGGTTGTTTAAAAAATAATAATAATAATGAATAATATAAATAAATAAATAAAAAGTAAAAATAGACTGCTGCGATGTTCCAGTGGTTAGATCACTGGACACTGACCCTCATGCTCCCGAGTTCAATTCTCCGCCGCGGCAGTCGTAAAAATGCCTGTGCTCTGACTGCTCCTCCGATCTCACGGAAGTTAAAGTATAGCATAGGTGTTAGCGCGTCGAACTACGGTTAATTAGGAAGGGCATCCAATCAGGCACTGCCAAGTAACCTCTCAATGTTTTTTTTTTCTTTTTTTTTTAACGGTAGGTTCATGTTTGAGCCGCCGTGGTCACAGCATGATACTTAATTGTAGTTTTAATGTTGTGATGATCTTGGGGTGAGTACGTGGTAGGGTCCCCAGTTCCTTTCCACAGAGAGTGCCGGTGTTACCTTTTAGGTAATCATTATCTCTATTTATCCGGGCTTGGGACCAGCACTGACTTGGGCTAGCTTGCCCACCCAGTGGCTAAATAGGCAATCAAGATGAAGTTCCTTGCCCAAGGAACTTCATCGTATCTAGGTTCGATTTACCCAAAATTATTTAAATCAGTGCAAGTGCTCAATAGTGAATTGAAAAAGGCCAATGTCCTGCAGTGGAGTGAATGACTGTTTAATATATTATATATATTATATATATATTATATATATTATATATTATATTATTATATATATATATATATATATATATCGTAGATATGATGGTGGATAGAGAACCACCATAAATATGACTACCTTAACCATTCCAGTTAAAACACCCAGTCAATTACTGATGTCAATATGGTGCCAAATAGTTCGTTAAACAAACCCCATCGGTGATGGCACGAATGTGAATGATTATATATATAAAATTAAAATATATATTTATAATATATAATATAAAAATATATATATATATATATGTATTAAATATGTGTGTATATTCATATGTATATTTATATATGTATACACACATATATATATACACCCCCCCACATACATACATACATATACATATATATATATATATATATATATATATATATATATATATATATATATATATATATATATATTTTTTTTTTTTTTTTTTTTTTTTTGTTTTTTGTTTATTTGTTGTTTTTTTTTTTTTTTTTGTACCCTTTAATTTGTAGTTTTTTTTCCAGTTGTGATGCTCTTTGGAGTGAGTAAACGGGTTTTGGTGGGTCCCCAGTTCCTTTCCACGGAGAAATGCCGGTGTTACCTTTTTTTTTTTTAGTGGTAATTTATTCTCTCTATTTTATCGGGTTGGGGACAGCAACCCGACTTGGGGCTGGCTTGGCCACCCAGTGGCTAGGTAAGGGGCAATTGAGGTGAAGTTCCTTTCCCCAAGGAAAACAAAAAGCGCCCCCGGTAACTCGAACCCTCGAACTAGATTGCCCATGCTCTAACCACTCGGCCATGGTGTTCGTGTGTGTGTGTGTGTAGACGGACAGATATTTCGTGTGTGACAGATAGGATATAAAAGCATGAGCATGTGCTCGTGTATTCATGTGCGCGTGTGTGTGTGTGTGCGTGTGTGCGTGTGCGTGTGCGTCTCTGTGTGTGTGTGTGTGTGTTGTGCGTTGGCGTTTGTGTGCATGCAATAGAAATCAACTATGAAAAAGCTTTTTTGCCGTGTTTTAACTCGGCCGATTTGAAAAATCCCCTATAAAAACAAACAAGAAGGAATAATACAGAAAGAAATGGACAAAAAAAAAAAACATTCCACAAATATATAGGAATGGAATTAAAAACAACAACAATAGGTTTCTCTATTCTCTCTCTATCTTCCTCTCTCTTCTTTTCTGCTTCTCTCTCTCTTCCTCTCTCTCCTCTTTCTCTCTCCTTCTCTCTTCCTCTTCTCTCTTCTCTCTCTCTCTCTCTCTCTCTCTCTCACTAGGTTCAGCGTCGAAAGCAACTGTTTTTTTCTAAAAAAATATGTATAAAAAAAAATAAAAAAAACTTAAGTACAGTATGAAATTGGATAGAGTTGACATAAAAAAGAATAAGAATAAAAAAAAACAAACTGACATAGGTTATCATCACAACAGTTGTCATTAATTTCATCATATTTCATTTCTTGCTATTATTCATTATATTCCCTTTTTTCTATTTGGGGGATGAAGAGAAAGGGGAGAGAGAGAGGGAGAGAGAAGAGAAGAGAAGAGAAGAGAAGAGGAGAAAAAGAGAGAGAGGAGAGAAGAGAAGAGAGAGAGAAGAGAGGAGGAGAGGAGAGACGAGAGAGAGAGAGAGAGAGGAGAGAGAGAGAGAGAGAGAGAGAGAGAGAGAGAGGAAGGAGAGAGAGAGAGAGAGAGAGAGAGAGAAAGAGAGAGAGAGAGAGAGAGAGAGAGAGAGAGAGAGAGAGAGAGAGAGAAAGAGACACAGAGAGAGAGGGAAGAGAGAGACAGAGAGAGAGAGAAGTAAGTTCAAGACACCACTTGCTCTAATTGTTTCTCGTTCCTTCATTTTCACTTTAATTTACCATTTCTCGTCACTCGCGCGTTTCCTCCTCGCTGTCACTTTCGCCTCTCTTTCCTCATATTTGCTGACTGTTTTATTCTCTTTCGTATATTCGTCTTCTCTCTTCCTTATCTCCTCGCTTCGATCATTTATTTTCCTCAATTCCTCATTTTCTCTTCTCTTGTGCTTTCTCTTTGTCACTCCCACATTTTTACTCATTCAAACATTTTCTCATTTTTTCAAGCATTTTTTTCATGTTCGTCAAATCAAACTGACGTAATTGAAGTTAAGTAGAGGGTAACTTCCCCTCATTTCCCTCATTCTCTCTTTTCCTCCATTCTCACTCGGTTTCTCCTCTCACTCATTTTCTCTCAATCATTTTCTCTTTTTGCGCTTTTTCTCCTCTCATTTTCTCCTCTCACTCATTTTCTCCTCTCATTTAATCCTCTCATTTTCTCCTCTCATTTTCTCCTTTCATTTTCTCCTCTCATTTTCTCCTCTCACTCATTTTCTCTTCCTACTCATTTTCTCCTCACTCATTTTCTCTTCCTACTCATTTTCCATCTCTCACTCATTTTCTCCTCTCATTTAATCCTCTCATTTTCTCCTCTCATTTTCTCCTCTCATTTTCTCCTCTCATTTTCTCCTTTCATTTTCTCCTCTCACTCATTTTCTCCTCTCATTTTCTCCTCTCATTTTCTCCTCTCACTCATTTTCTCCTCTCATTTTCTCCTCTCATTTTCTCCACTCATTTTCTCCTTTCATTTTCTCCTCTCATTTTCTCCTCTCATTTTCTCCTCTCATTTTCTCCTTCATTTTCTCCTCTCATTTTCTCCTCTCACTCATGTTCTCTTCCTACTCATTTTTTCCTCACTCATTTTCTCTTCCTACTCATTTTACCTCATTTCTCTCTAACTCATTTTTTCCTCACTCATTTTCTCTTCCTACTCATTTTCCATCTCTCACTCATTTTCTCCTCTCCTTTTCTCCTCTCACTCATTTTCTCCTTCATTTTCTCCTCTCATTTTCTCCACTCATTTTCTCCTTTCATTTTCTCCACTCATTTTCTCCTCTCATTTTCTCCTCTCATTTTCTCCTCTCATTTTCTCCTCTCACCCATTTTCTCCTCTCATTTAATCCTCTCATTTTCTCCTCTCATTTTCTCCTCTCATTTTCTCCTCTCATTTTCTCCTCTCTCATATGTTTTCTCCTTGTCACTCCTATATATCTACTCAATCATTTCCTTATTTGACAAACATTAATTAAATTAAAATAACGTAACTGAAATGAAGAAGAAATAAAAAAAATATATAAGTTGATGTCGAAAAATGTACAAGGAAAATAAATCTGAATATTCTACCTACAACAACACTTTATTTCATACTTGAAACATCAGGGAAGCAGTTCAGGTATTAATTTCAACGCTTTTGTAGTTGTTATTAAGTAGTCCATAGATAGACAATTAGGTAGAGAGAGAGAGAGAGAGAGAAGGAGGGAGGGAGGGAGGAAGGGAGGGAGGGAGGGAGGGAGAGAGAGAGAGAGAGAGAGAGAGATGAGGGAAGGAGGGTGAGGTATAGAGAAAAAGAGAGAGACATAGAGAAAGAGAGAGAGAGAGAGATAGATAGATAGATAGATAGAGAGAGAGAGAGAGAGAGAGAGAGAGAAGGGAAGGGGGGTGAAACATAGAAAGAGAGGGAGGAGGGAAGAGAGACAGACAGACAGACAGACAGACAGACAGACAGACAGACAGATAGATAAACAGATATGAAGGGCGAAAAAAGAAGAAGAAGAAAAGAAAGAAGAGGAAGATTGCCAATGACCAAATAAATATCTAATAAAAGAGAGAGAGAAAAAATAAATAAAAAAGTAACCCTTAAT
>NC_051395.1:47093316-47095816 GCF_015228065.2 Penaeus monodon | reverse complement strand
GATTAGAAATCACCGGAGCCTCACAAAAATAGGGTAGATTGATAACTGTTATTCGTCAAGGTATTCCTCGATTTGGTACTGTTGTGTGAACAATCGATTTTGGGGAGAATTTACGAGTGTGTCTTGTGTAAAAAAAAATATAGATAATAAAAATAATAGATAAAAATAAAAATCAGCACAACATATGGTGGAAACAATAATTCATTGCTATTAATTTCCAAGAATATGTCCGGTTCCTACATAATTTTTAAAAAGTTGTAAACGTATAAATTCAGGGAGGAATAATGGAAGTTTTCGTGCGTGAAAAAAATTATAACCCACCCGCACTTTTGTAAAGCAAACCCCTTCCCAGCGTTTTTCTAAAACGTTTTTTCAAGCTTTAACAAACCTGCTCCTACAATATTTTTTTTAGATTGTGCACTCAATAACCCGCGCTTTTCCAAACATATTGGCGATAATGAAGAAGGACCAGATACGAGAGCGAGAGAGACAGAGGGGCAGATAGACCAAAAAAAAAAATAAATACGGTTTGGGCACACAAAACACAGTGGGGGGGGGGAAAGAAAAAAGGAAAAAAAGAAAAAAAAGAGATGGGGGGGGGAGGGAGACAAAAAACGATTTCAGGGGGGGGAGGGAAGAGACAGGGCAGACAAATAGACACTCACACACAGGGGAGAGAGGGGAAAAGGGGAAAAAGAGAGAGAGAAGAGAGAGAGAGGAAGAAGAGGGGGAAGGGGGAAGAGAGTGAAAGAGAGAGAGAGAGAAGAATTTGAAAGACACAAAAACACATACAAAAAGGAGAGAGAGGGGAGAGAGAGAGCGGAGAGAGAGGGGAGAGGGGAGGGGAGGAGAGAAAAGAGGAAAAAGAGAAGGACACAAAACACACACAAATACAGAGAGAGGGGAGAGAGAGAAAAAAAGGGGGGAGACGAGGAGAGAGGCCCCGGGGATACACACACATACACACAAAAGAGAGAGAAAGGGGGGGGGGGGCGGGAAAAGTGGAGGGGAGAAGCCCCTCTTTCATAGTTTAAATTTTGGGGGGAAATTAAAATTAAAAAATTTAAAGTAATTACTTAATTAATTTTTAAAATTTACTGTAAAAAAATCAGCCCAAAAAAAAAACCTATACATAATCTTTCCAACCGGGAAAATTTTGCATACCCAAAAAGTTTATATAACTACCGAAATTCGATTTTTCCCCAAAAATTTTTAAAAAATAAACCCGATTTTTATTATTTTCCCTTGGGAAAATTCCCCCGTAAAAGCCTATTAATAAGGGAAATTTTATTCAGTTTCCTATATCAAACATGGGAAAGGGGGGAATTATATCCCAGCTTTCATTAAAAAAAACATCGCAGGATCAATTTTGATTTTTTAAAAATCCCTTTTATTTTTGTAAAACCTGGTATTGTAAAATTTAGGGTTTTCCCTACCAACCCCGCGTCACCCCGGGAAAAAAAAAAAACAAGTTAAAAAGAAAATTTTTAATAACAATTTTCCTGTCATCTCTCTCGCTTGTTAGTCGTCTGTCCGTTTTAAACTGTTATCGTTGAGAGAGAAGGGGAGGGGACGAAGAGAAAAGGGGAGAAGGGGGAGAGAGAGAGGGGCAAGTCAGGAGAAAAAAAAAAAGGAAGAGAGAGGGGGAAAGAGAGAGCAGAAAAAAAGGGGGGGGGGAAAAGGGAGGGAGAGAGTAGGGGGAGAAGGGGAGAGAGAGGGGGGGAAGGGGAGGGGGAGGAGGGGAGAGAGGGGGAGAGGGGAGGGAGGAGGAAAAAGGGAGAAAAGGGGAAAAGAGACAAGAGGAAAGGGACAAAAGGGGGAAAGGGGAAAGAAACAGGGGGAAAAGAGAACCCCGAGGGCAGACAGACAGGGCAGACAAGAGAGGGGCAGGGAAAAAAAAAAAGGGGGAGAGGGAGGAAAAAGGGGAGGGGAGAGGGGGAAAAGGAGAGAGGAGAGAGGAAGACGAAAAGAGAGTGAAGAGGGGAGAGAGAGAGATGGGGGGAAGGAAAAGGAGGAGAGGAGAGGAGAGAAGAGGGAGAGAAGGGGGGGAGAGAGAGGGGAGAGAGAAAAAGGGGGGAAAAGGCGGAGAGAGAGAGAGGGAGAGGGAGAGAGAGGAGGGGAGAGAGAGAGAGAGAAAAAGAGAGGGGGAGGGGGGAGAGAAAAAAGGGGGAGAGAGAGAGGGAGGGGAGAGAAGGGAGGGAGGCAAAAAGGGGAAAAGAAAAAGGAAAAGAGAGAGAGAGAGAGAAAAGGAAAAAATGGGGGGGGGGGCAGAACACACACCAAAAACACACCAAAAAACCAAAAAACAAAACACCCACACACAACACACACACCACAAAACACACACAAACACCCACCACACACACCAACCCCACAAAACACACACACACCCCAAAAACCCACACACACACACACACACACACCCCTATATATAATAATATATAATTATATATATATAATAATATAAATATAAAAGAGAGAGAGGAAAAGAAGGGGAGAG
>NC_051395.1:47068316-47080816 GCF_015228065.2 Penaeus monodon | reverse complement strand
AAGAACAACACTAATAACAATTACAATGATGATGATGGTGATACCCTTGGCTTTCAGCTGAGGTCACCAACATTACCAGGGTACGAGATGTGTTGTCCGAGCTACTCTGTGAGGTGTGAATTGAAATCCTCTCCAGAAGCACCGGATTTATTCTCCTGAGCAACGCTCCATAAAGACAGCACAGAGAACAGTCAAGAAACTGGATACTGGAAACTGGAGTCGGGAAACAGTCAGGCTGAACGAGAGCTTAAAATTCACCAAATGCTTTCACAATCAAGTCACACTGGCCATGGAAATCATAATATAATAAAAATACATTAAAATATAACTAAATATAATTCCTTAATAACAACTGGAGTACAACAACAAATAAGATTAAGGAGCATTTGTCCATAACAAATCCACTAGATATACTGCAAAACACTTACAGTTCGTATGCACGATTCACAACATAATTACACATTCATATAACATAAATAGACAATCATCAGCATATAAACACCTGAAATTATAACGTTATTGAAATCTTTATTACTCGTATCAAACTTATATGAACATCATACAGTCAGTCTACTTCCTTAACACACAATACACTATTCATAATTAAGCAGCAAGTTTACATTTCCGGGCAAAGAAAAAATGATAAGCCCTTCTATCAAAACATATCAGTCTGGTGCATAAGCAATGCTCACATTTGTATCCCTAGAGAGCTGACAAACCTCTAAAATATTGATCTACTACTACCGACAGCCACGAAGATCATTTGGCATGTAGTACACTGCCCTAATGGGAAACTCGTAGCTCAATTTTCTATGATCTAACACAGAGGGGCAGCCGCTTTGTCTTCCTCTTGACATTTCACACCAAATCCGTTCCTTGGCGGGGATGCAGGATAGCCAATAGCTTCATATCTATTAATATTTTTTCATGCTCCCGTGATACATGTGAGTAATGCAAAGAAATTAATTTTATTGATTTTCGATCAATGTTTCCTTATATTTCAGTCATTCATTCAAATGCTCTATCATTTACGGAGTAAAGTTTACAGCCCTGCCACACTCGTAAATGAATAAAATTCATCGTATCAACAGATAATTTCAAATTATAAAACATACACATTTTTATATGAACCAAATTAAATGTTACAACCAACATTTTTTTTTTTTATTTTAGTCGTACTAGAAAAGTAAATAAACACACTACAGGTGGCGCGCATTTTCAAATTTTCTGGTTGCTAGGCAAAAGTAGACACACGTTTTAAATCCTTCTCCAAGGCATAAATATATTCCAAATTAATTATTAATTTCCCTGTAGCCACAACAAATATGTGAATGAAAGAAATATTATCATTCATTTATATAACTAAACATGCGTTTCAAAGAAAGGAAATGCAAGTGTTTGTAGTCCATGGTACATCATCCTGCCTTTGTTACATTTGCGTAAATACAGTATTAGTAGTAATCATAATCATGATAACAACAACAACAATAATAACAATAATAAAAAAAAAATAATGATAACAATAATAATAATGATAATAATACAAATAATAATGGTAATAATAATAATATTAATAATAATGACAATATTAATGCTGACAATGATAGTGATAATGATAATAATTATTATTATACTAGTAGCAGGAACAATAATGATAGTAATCGTAATGATAAATCATAAATCATAATAATAAAAGCAATAATATCAGTAATAATAATCAAGCGGTGATAATGATAATAACAACAACAATAATAAATGTATGTAAAAAGTCAAGAACCCAAATAATATTTGATATATTTGTTACTGAAAAGTTTTTTATAAGATGTTATGGAATAGGGTGTCACATAAACACACACATACACACCAACACACACACCACACAGGTACACTAGCTGCCACGCATACACACATATACACGCGTGCTTGCCAACCCCAGTCCCTTTTCGCCAACTGTTCCAGTCGGCTGAAGGCCTTTTGCCATTTCTCTTTCTACTAGTGTTAGTTCTGTTTGGTATTTAGTTTCTATAGTATATTTCTGTTGTTGTTGTTTTTTATACGATGTACTCGTGTTTAAATAATTCAAATGTTTTTATTTGTTGTCTACGGGCTGTTGCGTGTGTTGTGGCAACTTTGTTCTTAAATGTATGCAGTTTGATGTTATTGTTTATAAGTAAAATGACGCAGGTATTTTGGTGTTCGTGTAAATTTTTGGTTCGTTGTCTGCTTGCCGCTGTGAGTGTTGTGGCGGATTTGTTTTTCCGGAATAAAGTTGTGTTTTTATGACGAATGATTTACGCCACTCTTGTTGGTTTTGATTCCTGTATATTTAGTCGTTCTTACGCAGTACATACGTCTGTTTTTTTTTTTTTTTTTTTTTTTTTTTTCTTTTTTTACAAGACGTTGAACTATAAACTTCCCAAACTCTTGAAAAGAATGGGATGGTTTTTTGTGCTGCAAAAAAAATCTCTTCGAGCCAAAAATATTTCCCTTACCTTTACATAACGCCTCTACACCTTCATTATGTGATGTAATACGGTGTCCTTGCTTCTATCTATATGGCTTATACTGGAAGAAAGTTTTTCACTACCCTTTTCGGAGAAAGTACGATCTAGTGAAGAGCCTTCAGCGGCGTATAATTAATTTATAATCAGACGTTGAACTCGTGACTTCAGGCCAGATTAAAAAAGTTACTTCCCTACCAGAGGTTATAGACCAAAAACACTACAGACCTTGCCGCCATGATGTAAATGATGCATCGGAATATGTTTTTTTTTTTTTTTGGGGGGGGGCTTATTTACATAACATTGCCACTGATTTCTGGACTCTTAGGCTGCAGCGGCTCCAGTTTGGCTATCACGCGGAACCACAACTGACTCGCGATTGGTAGAATCATGCAAAGTGACCGCCTGATTCGGAGCTTCACCACTCGCCAGCTGACCCGGCAACAACCTGTATTGGCCGCTCACTTAATAAAGAAGAAAAAAAAAAACAGTGAGGCTGTCAGTTCCCAACAAGACAGGCAGTTTTATGTTCATGGTATTATCCATAGTATTATATATATATATATATATATATATATATATATATATATATATATATATACGTATATATATATATATATATATATATATATATATATATATATATATATATATATATATATTTTTTTTTTTTTTTTTTTTTTTTTTTTTTTTTTTTTTTTTTCATCTTCTTGAAGCTTTATCCTTCATAACTCATATTTGCCATTTCTTGCCACAATACTTTACCATAAGGCTGTGTATTTGATGCCTGGTACATGTGTTTGTTTTGACCACTGACCATTCTGGAAAACCCGAGCCTTACTGAGCCAAAAAAAAATTTACCCGAGAGCTTTGTCCCCAAACCCCACCTTATCGCTATGTTTTGTATACGTCGCTAATGACCTTAGACGCGGCAGGAAATTATCAGTAGAGAAAAATTAAAAAAAAAACATTTCATTTATTTCTCTAGCCATTTATCTACTTACCTTTCTCTCTACTTGGACTTTCTCGATTTCTTCCCGACTCTGTCTAGTTCTTTCTCTGTCTCTCTTGATAATAACAATAACAGTAATAATGATCATGGTAATAATAATGGTAGTGATAATAACAATAGTAATGATTATAAAAGTAATAATAACAATAATATTAATGATAATAACACCAATAATAGGAATAGCAATGATAATAATAATAATGATAATAATGATAATAATGAAAATAATAAGAACTACAAAAAACAATAATAATTGTAATAATCAACGGCATCAACAAAACAACAAGGAAAATGATAACTGTAATTATGAAAACGATGACAATGATAAAGAGGATGATAATGATGAAAATAATAATCAGCAAAACAATTGCAAGAATAATGATAACGTTTACCCTAAACAAGCAATAGTGATGCAAATAATGACGATGATAATAAAAATCACACCTATGACTCATAGCGATGAATAATCAACAATGAATAACAAGAAGTGATGCATAAGAAGTGCAGACCTCATATCAATTTCAAAATAAAACTCGAGCAGGTAGGTGTACATATTAATAGGAAAGGAGATAGTTGCACAATTGTACAGAGTAGATGCGAAATTTGAGAACATAACTGTATATGTAAATCGATGGTCATATAAAGATAGATAGATGCATAAACTAATATCAGAACAGAGAGAAAGAAAGAAGGGAAAATGAGAGAAGATAGAAAAACACACATATCAATAATAATGAGGACAAGTTAATTTTTTCTTTGTTTATCCATCTTCATTTTTCATTTTTTCCTATAATCAAAATTCATTATAATAATTATGATCAGAAAAAAAAAACATGAGACTGTGATTGCACTATCAATATTAAAGAAAAAAACGTTATGGAATCACAGAACGAAATTTCTATTTGGTACGACTCTCTGCACGTAAATAGATTACATTTTAATTTCAGATTAAATATTTCCTTCTTTTCTTCTTCTCCCTCCAATTTCTTACTCGTTGTCGTTGTTGGGGGGGGGGGGGCATGGGAGGCGGGGACTGAGGACCAGTGTAGGGAATTAGCTCTCGCCCTCACTAATTTTGCAGTGTCTTTTCTTTTCCTCCTTTCTTTTTCCTTTTTTCTATCCCCTTGTTCTGTCCACTTATCCTAATCGTTAAACCCATTTTTGCCGTTTTCGCCACAATACTTTATCACAATGCTCCCTATTCCCTTAACTCCTTTCTCTTCTAACAACCTTTACCTTATACCCCATCAGCTTCCTTTTTCTACCCTTTTCACTACCAAACTACCATCTAGTACTGTTCAACCGGTAACTTTACCCTAATCACTAATTCATTCCTAACCCTTTTTGCTACTCTACTTTACCATAGCGCCATGTGACCTTTGGTGTCATATAGCACTTTGTTACGTAGGGGTTGTGCCCGCAAGCCTCACCCTATCACTATGTTTAGAATTCGCCGTTAATGACGTTAGATGTTGACGCGGTAGAATTTTTCAGTAAATAAATAAAGAACAAATAAGTGATGAAGTGAATTGAATAAGTATGCGAAATGAGAGGCAAAGAAAATGGAATGTGTGAATAATAAAAAAAAAAAGTATAAAAAGAGGTAACTCCACCGTGGCGATGCTCCTGGTTTAATTAGCAAACTGTTCACCGTGAGGGCTGACTGTAGAAACCCACGCCTTTGACGTCGTACCTCATAAATAAAGGAAACGCTATTGTGGAAAGAAGTAATCCCCCGTGGCATAAGGTTGATTTAAATGAAAGAAAAATAGTCAGTTTCGGGACGCATCAACATACGTCTCTCTCTCTTTCAGGGACATCGAGCGCTGCTCGACATCGGCAATGTCGCAGCAGCACCGGCAGGAGGGCCCGAGCTTGGCGAGCGCAGAGAAAACAGCGACAGATCGCAGGCATACGATTACAGGTATACTACAGATGTATACCATTTTTGGTTGGCGGAATTCCATATTCAGCCAACAAACCCTGATAGTAGGGGAGGGCATGCAGTATATCAGGGAAATTAAGGGGCAAAACAGGCTTTAAATACAGTAAATATAATGCAGTAATACGTAAAACAACGAAAGAAAATCGTCGAAATTATCAAGATCTATGGAAATGCTCATTGCCAAGCTAAAGGAGGCACGTTTACGTGTGTAAATACATATGTATGTATATGTGTGTGTGTATATGTATGTATGTATGTATGTATATATATATATATATATATATATATATATATATATATATATATATCGAAGGCCACCATTAGTCGGTGTCAACTATGGCATTATCGTCTCTACCCACTCCTCTATAGGTAGAGTCAATGCTTGGGCGAAAGAATTTGAGGAGCAAGCTGTTGCCCATGCAGCACGCTCTCTCTTTCCACGCAGCTGATGGATCCAGAGGAACGGCACAGACCGATATGGTTTGGCACCAGCGGCGTCGCAGGAGATGCCCGAACGAGCTCGCAAGCGACAACGAACTGCCTCAGGGACTCCGTCTCCAGATTTTTCCTCAGGACTCCCGAAGCAGTATCATCTTAAAGATACCACAAAGCATTGGATTGTTTTGTATAGGGGGACCCCCCATAGCTTTCGACCAAGCACAGACTGAACTACAAGGCAATAATGCTATAGTCAACATCGACTGATGGTGGCCTTATATATACAAAATGGTCTAACCAAGCAACATTACCTAACCCCCTATCGGGAGCTTCGCCCCCGGACCCTCCCCCCAGTTGGGGTATTTACCTTTCGGGGGGGTCCAGGGTAATTCACGATTAACCCCCGGACCCCAAGGCTCTACCTTTATTTGTCTGGAGGAAAGAGCTGAACCACAGCCAAGAGGACAGGGTGCGTCCGCTTGTTGGCCTCTGGATGTTGCAGCTGGAAGGACGCTTTGGCCAGGTAGCCTTCAAAGTGGTACGACCTCCTCCCGCACTGTGGCACCTCTTCCTTTAGTGTCCTCCAATTTCGCCCTACGGTGTTTGTGTGGGCAGCGGTGTCGGGATCAACAAAGTTATACTCAGGATTATCTTTGAGATGGTTAAAGTCTTCGTCCTGAAGCCAATCATACGCCTTCCAACAATCACTAACAATTAGCGATTGTTTTTCTTTTTTTCTTTGATAATTTGTAGTATTGTTTCTCAACCTCTACTGCGTATTCCTTGGTCTCCCGACGCAACCATCAAATACGCACTGACCATCAATGATCCTCCCTTTCTGGTGTTTTCTTTTTCCAAATTCCTCTATTTCGACCGTTTTATCAGGTCTATCAATTTTATTGCTTCCATATATTTTACACCAAGAAATAGGACCAGTCACATATAGTTTTGTCACTTATGCCTAATATTTCGGCTTTCACAAACTGATAGGTAAAACATTCCCTAAGGTATCTGTAAATAATAAATCTATTTCGACATCCAGGCGGCTATTGTGTAGCCATGTGTCTTTATAAATTGACTGTTGAAAAATTAAACCAGTTTTTTCTTCTTCTTTTTTCTTTCTTTCTTTCTTTCTTTCTTTTTCTTAAACTTAAAAATACGTAAGTCGCGATAATACCGGCACGGTTCCTCACACTTTTTACACTGTAGCGTACTGTTTAGTGCACCGTGACGCACAAAGATACTCAAAGCAGAAATCGGGTTTCCTACGACTTTGCTTAGGTGTGATACTTTTCCCGTGTCACAATCTACACACGATTTCTTTGCACAGTTTTCCTTGTCCCTGACGGTGGCTATCATCATAAGTGAATGGACAGAACATGAATAAAAAAAAGAAGGACACGAAACCCTCATATGTATATGTATATATATATATATATATATATTATTATGATTATATATATATATATTATATATCCCCAACTCCTATATATATATATATATATATATATATACAATATATATATATATATATATATATATATATCTATATATTATTATATAATATTATGCATTTGTAATATCTATATATATTATATATAATATAGTATATATATATATATATGATATATATTATTATATATTAATATACATGTGTGTGTGTGTGTGTGTGTGTGTGTGTGGTGGTGTGGTGTGTTCGTGTGTGTGTAGTGTGGTAGTGTGTGTTGTGTCGGTGTGTGAGTGTGTGTTGTGTTTGTGTTTGTGTGTTTGTTTTGTTTGTGTGTGGCTTTTTGTTGGTTGTTGTGGGTTGGTGTGTGGTGTGTGTTTTTGGTTGTGTGTTTGTTCTGTAATGGGTACATATCCTGAACGTCATTTATTTTATTGTCAAATTCATATACGTTATACATTTTCAGATCACAGGGTTGGCGCGAAATAAAAATTCAAACGGATATATGATTCATATCAACTTGTATCAATAAGGACTTCCTTCATCCTAATTTTCTCCATATTTTCCGAGGAATTTAATAAGAAACAAACATATAACAAACATATCTAATAACAAACTTATCACAAAGTCGCCGGCAATAACATTTACCTCCTTCCCCAACATACAAAACCCACACTTGATACGTGTCTTACATTATTTAATAACTGTTTTACCTTTAAGAAACATTCTTTCACCATCTAAATGATTTGTGAGAAATGGTTGATATATGAATGAATGGGAGATTGTGAAGAAAAAATGACTTATAGAAAAATCTGAATGTTAAACTTTCATCCGCTTGTCAGCCATTTGCAGTTAGTGGATGTCAACAAAACAATAACGTTACGATGGTAAACTGTCATAATTTTATGTCATACAAAAATCATACATTTCTCCCTACAAACCACTTTTAAATATCTTTGAATAAATGTATGAGGAAACATACTAAAAAAATAATAAATAAATAAATAAATAAATAAATAAATACCCTTGTAAAATAGGGGTACATCTTATACGTAGGTGTGTTATATACGCCGGGAAATCGGGGTATAAATTATTACCTATTAATAAAAATTTAATATATATTATATTATATATTTAAAATATAGATATAATTATTATATAATTAAATAAATATATATTATATATTGTTGTGTGTGTGTGTGTGTGTGTGTGTGTGTTGTGTGTGGTGTGGGGTGTGGGTGTGGTTGTGTTTGTGGGTTTGTGTGTGGTGTGTGTGTTGTGTGTGGGGGGTGTGTTTGTGTGTGTGTGTGTGTTTGTGTGTGTGTTGGTGTGTGTGTTGGTGTGTTGTGTGTGGTGTGTGTGTGTGTGTGGGTGTGGTAAAAAGTGTACTCTTATCACCATCCTATGCCCCCCTTCATACACACCACGCATGACATTCCTCCCTCTTCTCTCTTTTCTCTCTCTCTCTCCCTCTCTCTTCTCTCTCTCCTCTCTCTCCCTCTTCCCCTTCCTCTCCTCTCTCTTCTCTTCCCCTTCTCCTCTCTTTCTCTTCACTTCCCTCCCCCTCCTCTCTTTCCTCTCTCTCTCCCTCCCCAACTCCTCCCTCTCTCTCTCTCTCTCTCTCTCTCTCCTCTCTCCTCTCTTTATAAAATATATATATATATATATATATATATAATATATAAAATTTAATAAATAAGTACATATATATATATATATAATTTATATATTTATATATATTAATTTTTTTTTTCTCTCCTCTTCTCTTCTCTCCTCTCTCCTTCCTTCTCTCTCTCTCTTCCCCTCCTCTCTTCCCCTCTCTCTTCCTCTCTCTTTTTTCTCCTTTTCCTCTCTCTCTCTCTCCCACCAACACACCACAACAAAATGATTATATAATATATATATAATATATATATATATAAAATAATATATATATATATATATATATATATATATATTTATATATATATATATACAATATATATATAAAAATTATATATATTATAATAAATTTTATTATTATATATATTATAATTTTATATATATATTATATATATTATTATATCATATATAACTATACCGTAATGATCACCGCATTGTCTCAATTCCAAATTGACCCGATTTTCCCTTTTGGAAAAAACCTTAAAGCTATTAAAAAAACAGGGTCGGACAAATATTCTCCCTCGCCTCTTCCCTGAATCTTTCTTGCGATTTTGTCTCTCCTTTTCTTTGTCTCCTTCTCTCCCTATCCGGTTTCTTCTCTCTCTCTCTCTCTCCCTTCTCTCTCTTTCTCCTCTTCTCTCCCCCTCTCTCTCTCCCTCTCCTTTTTCTCTCTCTCTCTTCTTTCTCTTCCCCTCTAATTTTTCCCCTCTCCCCTCTCTTTCTCTTCCCCTCCTCCCTCTTTTCCTCTCTCTCTTCTCTTATAAAATTATAATATATATAATATATATATTTTATATATAATAATATATATATATTTTAATATATATAAAATATATATATTATATATATTATTTATATATATATAAATATATTTTATATATTTATTTTCTCTCTCTCTCTCTCTCCTCTTCTCTCCCTTCTCTCTTCTCTCTCTCCCCCTTCTTTCTTCTCTCTCCTCTTTCTCTCTCCCCTTTTTTTCTCTTTTTCCCACAACCACCACCACACACACACCAAATGATATATAATTTTATTATAATAATAAAATAATAATATTATATATATATAAATATATATTATAAAAATTTAACCCCATATTTAAAAATATATATAATATATATTATAATTTTATATATATATATAATTATATATATATATATAATAATACAAATTATAACTTATCTATAATAATACTATATATAAAAAATATATTATATATTTTATATATATTTTTATATATATATATTTATTATATACATATATATATATATATATATATATATTAATAATAATTATATATAAATTTTAATTAGGTGTGTGTGTTTGTGTGTGTGTGTGTGTGTGTGTGTGGTTGTGTGTGTGTGTGTGTGATTTTTGAGTGGGGTGTGTGTTTGTGTATATATATATTAAAAACCATACACGCACATCACACCACAACCAGGTGGTTTTGTAAAAAAGGTATATCCTTTTTTTACAAAGGTGAAACAAGGGTATTTTACTTTAACGGGATTTACTCTTTTTTTCTGAGATTTACAACCGTATAAACACGAGACGTGTATTTAAAGGGTGTATGCTGGGTCCGGGGCAGTCGCTTTTCCCAGGGGGGGCGAGGCTATGACCTTTCCGCGCTGGTCGCTGGGGACGAACTCTCCGGGGCCCCTAGATCATCCTCGGTATAAGTAGTGGACCGTTCCAGCTGGAGGAAAGCGATAGCAGCAGCTGGAGGAAGCATGGGGGCAGCGAGGTGAGGTGTCACCGGCTCCGTCTGCTACACTGATTGCTCCACTGTATATTGCTCGGCCACCTACTCACGCCTCGCCCTCGAGGCGTCTTAGATTTGCCTCAGTGGTGACCTAACCTGGCTGGTCATCTCGTTCTCGCATGCGTTGTCCTGGTGCATCTTCGTGGCTGCTCGTCCCTGTCGTCCTCATCCTCCTGGCCCTTTGGGTTGAATCTGTCCGTCCTCGATGTCCCTCATCCAGGCCTAACTCGGCGGCGTCCTCGTCCACACATCCTCGCAGATCTCGTCCAGGTCCTTCTCGCGTCCACACGTCCTAGTAATCTTCATCCGGATCTACGGGCGTCGGGGTAGGGGCGGCATCTCGGGGCGGCTGATACCTGAGCTACGAGCTCCTGGAGTTTACCGGATCCTGCAGGCGTTCACCAGGCGTCGCCTATGCACAGCATCCTGGGGCGACTGGTACCTGCGGCAAAGGTGCTGGTTCGCTGGATCTACAGGGAGTTCAGCAGACAACGCCCGTCCACTACACTGGGACGGCTTAACACCTTTTCTGACGAAAATCTTGGTCCGCGGGCCTATGGTGATCTTCGATGACGTCCTTCCCACGGCATCCTAAGGTGACCGGAACTGTAGCAGGTTCTCCTTCGGTGCCGTGTCGCTCCGACTGCAATATATAGTCGGGGAGCCAGATCATACATGTAAGGACCAGAGTAAGAGAAAAAGAAAGGCAACAGAGAAGAGAGGGTGTTAACTACCACTAGCCGGTGATTTATAAAAATTTGTGGTTTTTAATGTTGGTTTTAAATTATTTTCGTCTTTTTTTCATTTTGTGTTATATTTTCACAAAGATAAAGAAGAAAATAGAAGAGGGAGACGTGAGTAGCAGTCAGCGTGGACCTGGCTTGAACTACCAACCGTCTCTGATAGATATGAGAGTAACTAAGGGATACAACCTCGGCAATCCGCGAGGATTTACTTGAACCACAGTCGTCCCACAGAGAAGAAATAGATGTAACTTGTACATCATGTACAAGCCATTCGTCACAACAGACAAAATTGAGGGCCAAAGAGTTAGATAATAAATCTTTACGCCGGCACTAAGACAGCAATTAACCATATTAATGAAAAGGGTCAGTGTCTTTTGTCCTGCGTGTGTGAGTGAGGTAGATTTGTGTGTTCACTATAACAAAACTGAAGTACATTAGCAATGCTAGCTATTTAAGATTATTTCAACTACCACATTGAATTCAACATATAATGATATGCGACAGAATGTACGCATGAATGAATGGTGACATGAAAAAAATATTCGCCAACTTTTTATAAAGCAAATCTTCTCGGGATCAGAAAATCTGAACTGCCGAGGTACAAGTCTAGCTAGGCATGCCAGCCCTCATTAAAACTCATAACGGGGGAATCCTATACCCAAATGCCGTATATGACTGAGGCGACTCGAGCTAGGGATATAAATGACCTGCTCTCTTCTGCGTATCTGTGATGGGCGCTCGCAAAATTCCCTAAGGATATATAAATTTTCACGAAATCACCCAAAAAGCTTGGGGTGTACCCAAAACATGCAAGCGACTTGAGGAGGGTGAGAAAGGTGTGATTATAAGCGAATAATGATTCTAGCATAAACCCTAGTCCTACATTAATTAACGGACATAACCGCGGGTCACACCGACTCAAAAGGTGCCGAACGATTAACTTCGGTCTATTGTACTTACTTTCGAACGACGGAGCGCAGATCTATTAGG
>NC_051395.1:47055816-47060816 GCF_015228065.2 Penaeus monodon | reverse complement strand
ACATTTCCGATTTTTTTTTCTCTCATTTTCATCAGCTACCACTAAGCGTTGTGAACGGCTTACGTAGAATGTGTTTTAAATTGTTTACTTTTTGGTGAGAGGGCAAACAAGGGTAACTTATCACAGTACGAAAATAATACTTTTGGTTATGGCAGAAACAAAGTTGTCATTTGCTTTCGAATCTCGTTTCGAGCACCTAAATGACTCTTAATGTTTTGGTGGTTTCGAAGCGGTGGTTATACACGTGCGTTATGTGCGTTCGAATCATCTTAAAAAAAAAGAAAAAAAAAAGCATATATATATATATATATATATATATATATATATATATATATATATATATATATTATATATATAAAATAAATAAAAAAAACTTGTGAGACTCAAAAGTAAGAAACTCTAATATATATATATGTGTGTGTGTGTGTGTGTGTATAATTCATTGGTACTGAAGTTACTTTTGGGATTAGTACTATTGTCACTGACATCATTGAACTAATATGATTTAAATATTACATATCTTCCCTATTATATCTTGTTTACTTTCACAACAATCAATATAGTTATTTATCACATTCTTTATGAACATTATCTCATTGCAATCACTAGTATCACCGTTATCTCGCTTTAATCATTAACATCAATAATAATAACAATGATAATAATAATAATAATAATAATAATAATAATAATAATAATATAATGATAATAATAATATAATGATAATAATAATGATGATGATGATGATACCGAAAGATTCAGAGTGTAAACTTTTTCACAAGCTGAGATTTGACGGGTCCTCTTAAATGCATTGCGACAACCCTAACTTGAGTTTCGGTATAATTGCATATTGAGTCACACATGAGCCTCGTGGGAAAGCCTCGGGAATTTCGGAAGTTTTGAGATCAGCCGGAAACCCGTCGACTGATTGGAATCACGCTGGGGTGACATTTTTTTGGGGGAAGGGTAGGAGGGGGAGGCGGTTGGTGTGCTAGTGTGTTTGTATGTATATGGGTGTTTATGGGGTGTATATAGAACTATATATACATGTGTATATATGTGTGTGGGGGCCGCGGTGGCCGAATGGTTAGAGCGTCGGACTCAAGACTGTCACGACGGCAATCTGAGTTCGAGGGTTCGAGTCACCGACCGCCGCGTTGTTCCCTTGGGCAAGGAACTTCACCTCGATTGCCTACCTAGCCACTGGGTGGCCAAGCCAGCCCAAGTCAGTGCTGGTCCCAAACCCGGATAAATGCCAGCCCAAGTCAGTGCTGGTCCCAAACCCGGATAAATAGAGAGAATGATTACCTAAAAGGTAACACCGGCACTCTCCGTGGAAAGGAACTGGGGACCCTACCACGTACTCACTCCAAGATCATCACAACATGAAAACTACAATTAAGTATCATGCTGTGACCACGGCGGCTCAGACATGAACCTACCGTAAAAAAAAAAAAAAAAAAAAAAAAAAAAAAAAAAAAAAAAAAATATATATATATATATATATATATATATATATATATATATATATATATTATATATATATGTGTGTGTGTGTGTGTGTGTGTGTTGTGTGTATATATATGTGTGTGTGTGTGTGTGTGTGTGTGTGTGCGTGTACATATATCTATAAATTGTGTGTGTGTGTGTGTGTGTGTGTACATATATCTATAAATGTGTGTGTGTGTGTTTGTGTGTGTGTGTGTGTGTGTGTGTGTGTGTGTGTGTGTGTGTGTGTGTGTGTGTGTGTGTGTGTGCGCGCGTACATGTATATATATATATATATATATATATATATATATATATATATATATATATATATATATACACATACACAAACATGTATATATAATAAACATATACATCTGCATCGCCCATTTAACAAGTCCATTTCCCGCGTGGACAGGATTGCTCTCTGTTTGCCGTGTTCGCTAGGGTCGTTTCGCGTCACCAGTAAAAGAATGACGTCATCACAACCTTTCCAAAAGTCAGCCGAGGCGCTATGTCTTCTTCATACATTCTGCGTCGGAGGAAAAAAAAATGCTTTAAAGAAATACGTCATTTTCCCTTTTTCTTCTTCTTGTTCTTTGATTTTTCATGACGGTAGCGTATCGATCGTTCTGCTTTATCGAATTTGCTATATTAGGGTACAATAGTTTTTGTGTCTGCGCGTGTGTGTGTGTTTATATGGTGTATTGGTGTATTGTGTGTACGTGTGTGTGTGTGCAAATGTGTATATAGATGGACAGAAAGATGATAGTTGCGATTAAATGGTGAGAAAGGAAAGAAAATAAATAAATAAATAAAAAGGAAACAGCGAACAGAGGAACAATCGAACAAACAAACAGGCAGAACTCGACTCAATCGGTGCGTCGGGTTCCCCCTCTGCCCCCCCCCCCCCGCCCCGCCCCGCCCCGCCATCCATCACCAAAAGGCCTGTTTTATGGAGCAGAGTTGGAGTTGGCAAAGAATTTTTCCAGCTTTCACCATGCGCCAATATGAAAGTCGTTGATGTTGCTTTTTTTTCTCGCAGGTCATATACGTGTCAAGGAATACATGTTATATTACGTGCAGGAGGATTTAGCTAAGGGAGAGTGAGACGATGTTAATCTTACTCGAAGTCGAGAATAATTAAAAAAATTATAAAAAAGAGAATATTAGAAATGCTATAAAAAAACAGATAAAGGAAGATTTTATTGGACGAGAATACTTTACAGTTAGGTCAAAGCGGAAGAAAAACAATAGACCTTAACCGTCATACTGCTGAGAGGGCAAATGAAAGCACACACACACACACACACACACACACACACACACACACACACACACACACACACACACACACACACACACACACACACACACATACACACAGTTATATGTACACACACACACACACACACACACAAACATGTAACTATCCATGTGTGTGTGTGTGTGTGTGTGTGTGTATGTGTAAGTGTGTGTATGTGTGTGTATGTGTGTGTGTGTGTGTGTGTGTGTGTGTGTATGTGTATGTGTGTGTGTATGTGTATGTATGTGTGTGTGTGTGTATGTGTGTGTGTATGTGTATGTATGTGTGTGTGTGTGAATAGATGGAGAGATACATGTGTGTGTATAAATTCCATTCAAAATGCTTTCTCATCTTCATCGCAAAATGAAGATGATTGCAAAGTAGTGTACAGCAATAAGGAAAAAAATCACAAAGAGAAATCTAATTATGTTGGAATAGTAATGAATTTACAACTTGAAAAAAAAAAAAAAAAAAAAAAACGAAAAAGAAAATAAAAATATACAGACAACGAAAGCACAATCAAAGCAAAACGAAGTAGGGAATGATCACCTTCCGTCCGTTTTTCTTCAGGGACTCATATATATATATATATATATATATATATATATATATATATATATTATATATATTTATCTTTCTCTCTCTTCTCTCTCTATCTCCCTCTCTCTATCTCCTTCTCTCTCTCTCTCTCTCTCTCTCTCTCTCTCTCTCTCTCTCCTGTCCTCCCTCCATCCCCTCCCCCCCCCTCTCTCTCTCTCTCTCTCTCTCTCTCTCTCTCTCTCTCTCTCTCCTCTCTCTCTCTCTCTCTCCATCCTTCTCTCTACTTTCTCTCCTCCATCCTTCTCTCTCTCTCTCCTTCCCTCTCTCCCTTCCTTCCCTCTCTCCCTCCCTCCTTCCCTCCCTCTCTCCTCCTTCCCTCCCTCCCTCCCTCTCTCTCTTTCTCTCCCTCCCTTCTTTCGATGACTATACCCTAACACTTCCTTCAACTCTCAAACTCCTTTTATTTGGAGATCTCAAAGATCTATTTTATTTTCTACTTATTTAGTCATTATAATAATTTTCTAATAGCCCGAAATTTGCCAACAGGAAGTGTATCTCTCTCCCACGAACCACCCTTTCCGCCGTTTAATTCTCGTGTGGTGGATACGAGAGAGTCATTTCTCTTGTATCCTCGAGGGGAAACTTCGCTGTTTTGCAAAAATCGAGGAAACGGGGTCAGGCACTTTGATATTTTCCTTTGCTGTCCTGTGTTACTTTTTTGTTTTTATTTCCATTTTTTTTTCTACTTCTTTTGTTGTTATTATTGTCCTTATTGTTATTTTGGTTTCTTTTTTTCTATTCTTTTCTTTCTTTTTTTATTGGTAATAAAAAAAATAGTTAACGTTGATGATAAAAGCTGCAATAAAACTTACTTAGGACAATTATGATTATGATAATAAACTCTAGCGTGGGCCGATATATCTCATACAAAAACATAACAGATTAGACTATGCACAGTATTTAAGGAGAGAGAGAGAGAGAGAGAGAGAGAGAGAGAGAGAGAGAGAGAGAGAGAGAGAGAGAGAGAGAGAGAGAGAGAGGGGGGGGGGGGGGGGAGGAGAGGAGAGGAGAGGAGAGAAGAAAAGAGGGAGAGAGAGACAGGCTTGCAAGCAGGCTGGCTAGCAGACAGACAGGCAGGCAAGCAGGCAGGCAGACAGGCAGAGACAGACAGGCAGGCAAGCAGGCAGGCAGACAGGCAGGCAAGAAGGCAGGCAGACAGGCAGAGACAGACAGACAGGCAGAGGGAAAAAGAGAAAGAAGGAGATGCAGCAATGTTCTTAGAAACATAGTTTACACTCGATTAGCCAGAAAATCTATGTAATCTCCACAGGGATAGTAATAATTGCAATATTTGCAGAACAGTAAAATACACACCATATCCTTGTTTATTCAGAGACAGGTAGCCATCTCACAATCTCCCATATCCAAGAAGCAATACTTGATGAACACACTTCACCCAGCAAGACTTGTAAACTGAATATGAAAGATTTCATCTGAATAACAACAATAATCCCGGAAAATCTTTTGCGCCGCCAGGACAATGGGAAAGCAATTTCGCCACTTGTCATCTGCCGCGTCTCATGAGTCGTTCGAAGCCAAGAGGTCATTTCGAAGCGGCGTAAATCCCCGTAAGCTGTAGCAGCACTACAACTCATGGCTGCTTCTG